>NC_072025.1:22964091-23264591 GCF_027791375.1 Indicator indicator
CCCACTCATCCATGTGAGTAGGGATGGCGATGTGGAACCTGTGTGTTTTGCCACAGGGTTAATTATGGTGGCTTACGCATTAGTGTCACCAAAGTAGGTTGTGACTTTATGCTTTCTATTGCATAATTAAACTACCATCAGACATCAAGTCTCCAAAATATAACACAGCCCTGTAAGGAAAGGGAATTAAATATGAAATACGAGCAATACTTAAGAAAGGATAAATAAAAGCCCAAAAGGCACCATCTTCCATCCAGGCCTAAAACCCGCACTAAATGGTTACTCAAAGAAAGAACAGAAGCTTGTCAGGCCTAGAGTGATGCTTCCTCCATCTTCCAGTTTGTGGCAATCTGCCATTTAGGGGTTTCCTGAGCAAAAGGCTTCCTCTGCATCAGTGTGTTTAATAGCCCTTGCTGGACCTATTTTACATGAATTTGTCTAATTGCTTCTTGAATCCATATCTGTCAGCAATAAGTTCCACAACTGAATTATGCACTGTGTGAAAAAGCACTTCTCTTTGTTCTGGTCTAAAGTAGCTATCTGAAAACTCCCTTCCTTGCCCCTTTAGTCCTGTGTTATAGTAGGGAACAGTCATTCCCAATTCCATTTTTCCTGTCCCATTTATGACTTTGCACACACCTGTGTTACTTGTCTCTCCTCCAAGCTGAACTGCTCTATTTTATTTAATTTCTTCTAGGAAAAGTCATTTTATACTCTGCTCATCCTCGTTGCCTTCCTCAGGATCTTCTCTTTTCCTGTCATCTCTTTTTTAGGAGAAGATGATCAGGACTATAAGCTGATGACATGGGTGGATCATAAGTCTGTACGTTCCATAATGCCACTTTCTCTTTTGTCCTACTTAATCATACCTTATGTATTTTCCCTTTTGTTCTCTTCCTGCAGGCAGGTCACTTTTCTCTAGCTATGCTGTAAGCTCTTTGGGCTGAAACTGGCTTCTGATCGTGTGTTTGTACAGGACCTACTGCACAACTGGGAGCATCATAACAGACCTTCTCAAGGTAGATACTGCAAAGCGATTTTTATGCAGGTTGCCAGTCAAACTTAAACTTGCTCACCTCAGTACTTGCTGTTGGTGACTTACAGGCCACATGCTTGTGGGCTTAATCCCCAAACTGCATTCTGCATACAAATGATGGGTAGGTAATACAAATGGCATAGACCATAGAGACAATAGTAAATACTTAGGTTTTAGGCACAGCAATGTACAGGAAAAATCCATGATGAGCAATTAATATGCTCCAAACACGTCTTCCTTGCTATGGAACTGCGCTCACCAGAATTATACTTCTCTTCCAGCATGCCCCAGCCAAGCACAGTGTCTTCTATTCAAGTCAAGAAACTTTGTGGGCCAAAACTCAACCCTTTATGTTCTCAAATGCTTTCAGAGTGAGCACCATCTCTCCCGCTTACTCTTTTCCTCCAGCATCCACAGGCTCTGTGTCTGTACTTTGAAGAACACTTGCAAAGAATCTGAATAAATGTTTAGAACAGATTAGCTGTTGAGTATCTGTGTGGACATACTTATTCAGAATTAAAGGTGCCCTAATTCAATTTAACTTACTTCACTTCTGAAGTGAATTAAGGCAAATGTAATTGAGGCTACTTAAATTCTGATTAAGAGTCTTGACATCTGCCGCAAGTGAAGCTATATTATCCCCAGGGAGTTAATTCACCACCATAAGTGTAGAAACACAACCAACTGCCTAGTAGGAAAGCCAGAGAAAAAGGAAGTCATTAGTCCCTGAATTGGAATAATCACCACAGTGTATCTATGTTAAATGGGTAGCTAATTTGGGAGGCAACATTCTTGCATAGCAAAAAGGAAGAGAGACCTGCCTTGCTTAGAAGAACAGTCCTATAAAATTTTCCAGTTAAATTTGTATCTGTTTGTAACAGAGTTACCCTTGTGTCAGAATTCCAGAGAAGCTGGTTAAGGGAAAAAAAGAGATGAAGGGCAACACCAATCGAATTTTCCTTGCTAACTCATGGTTGTGTGAGGGTCCATCTTTATGTGGACATAGTAGAAAATGGTTTAGAGATAATCAGTTCACACAACAGATCACAGAAAACCCACGTGTGCCTAACTGTGCTTTTCTTCTCCGTATCAATCTCATGGGTAATGCACTTGTTTTCACCTGACTGCAGAACCAGAGAACCCTCAGACTTCTGCTGCCTTGATGCTGTACCTGTTCCAGGCCACATCTACGAATAACTATACTGCTAGTGACAGCAAGAAGCAAAAGCAGCAAACACTGTGTGAGAGTGAAACAAGACAGTAGCAGCCAAAGGTACCTTCTTTAGACCGCTACACAGCCTAGAAATCCTCCTCAATTCTCTCCCTATACCTGCAGTGAAGTCCTTGTGATCTTTAGTGAAAGCTTTCATTGTCCAAGTCCTAACTCATACTGTTCTACACTCAGACTGGAGGGGCATGCATGATTCTAGAGACAAATGAGAAGGAAAGCTGTTTAAGAAATCTAAGACCTCTTCTGCAACAGCTTCAAATCCAGTAATGAAAAACTAAAGCGCACTTTCTGTCCCATACAGTTTTCTAACTATATCTTCTAAAATTTTACAAGGTTTGACACTTATTCCTTCCTGTGCATCTCACTCCAACAACTGAATGGCCAGTGGAAATTTCTTCAGTCTTTAATATTCATGCTGTAAAAGTAGAGAATGTGGGCTCTGGCCAAGAAGTTTGCTTTTTCTCACTTCCTTCTTCTAGATTTCAGTCAGTTAGAATTGCACTGTAGAATCAAAGGTAATTTCAGAGGTTTTGTAAGAAATTTTCAGAAAAATCTGAAGGCTTCTTGCCTTCCCTGCAGAATTTCTCCTCAGAAAGACACTACAAATTTCCCAACACCTTTCAGCTTACTATCAGGTAGTACTGGAACCTTCCAACTTCTTAACTCATTTTAACTGCCTTTTTCTAACAATCAGATTTTTTTTCAATTAAAACCAAACAAGCAAAAAACAAAACAAAACAACCCAGGCATTTAAAAAATAGATATGCAACGAAGTTTGATAACATGGTAGGAGAAAAAAAAAATCCATGTCTGAAACCCAAACATTCCATTCCGAAAATTCCCTAACAATGAAAGTCCACTTTAACACCAAGTGAAAAGAGAGCAAAAGATGCTACATGGTATTTCTGAGAGATTTACTCCTCTGAGATAATGTTTGCTGACAAAGGAACAAAAGGAAAAGAGAAAACCCCACACAAAACCCCCAAAATCTAGAAAGAAATGGGGGAGAATACTGAAGAGACATAAATATATAAGTGATACAAGACCTTCCTACCTCATGCCCAGAACATTTCAGAGCAAGGCTAAGAATATGATTTTAATGATACCCATGTAGGAGTCAGTTTTCCTACTGGGAATTTCTTGCCTGACAAAGTGATCAAGGCTTCAGCCTCAGGTAACTCATGAAGAAATAACATGTGAGAAAAATATAATTTTAATGCCTTCTACCAAAACTGATGACCGGCTGTGCCCTCTATACTGCTGTCCTTAGTTCATTACTTTCAGATAATGGGGAAGTAGCTTTGCTGTGTGGTTGTGAGTGAAGTAGAGTGGAGTAGTGAGCTCAAAAGTGAGTTTAACAAAATTTTCCTAGAGCTCAACTGAGAAGCTTACTGGAAAAGCAGGGCTGAGGATCTAAATGCAGGAGGTGGATGATTCAGTAATGAATGGAAGGTTCATTTTGACAGCTTGGGCTTCCATCCAAGCTAATTTGTTTCCAAGCCTTCAGTTTGCCAACTGAAGTGGATGAGAAATAATAGGCTCCCAAAAATATTTCTAAGGAAACACAATGCCCATTATCACTGAGGGAGAAAGGATCTGCACGTTTCAAAGAGTGAAAAGAAATTTGAGATCTGCCAACTTCGGCCAGTTCCAAGTGACAGAGGAAGGAGCACTTACAATGTAGTGAAAGGAAAGAAGTAGAGTATTGTTAAATAAAATAAATTCAAAGTCATCTCAAAAAATAGACACAATAAATAGAAGGATGTTTCTTCCACAGAGAGATGATTTTATAGCTGAGCCCATGCAAGCAGGCCACGATAAGGAAAAAAGTTAGGGGCATAGGGAAAAATGAAAAAGAAATCAGTAAAGAGACAGTACACAATAAAATAAAAAATAACGAGATAATCTCTTTATGTTTGACTTGATCATCACAGAACTTCATATAACTGGTTTGGCTATTTCATAAACATTAGAGACTTACAGAATTCACACACACACAAACATTTTGTAGCTGTCACTGAAGTCAACAACAGCAAGGGATGCCTTGCAATTGTGGCTGGAGGCTATGCCTGGGCTTTCTTGTCCTGCCAGTCACAAAGCACCTGTATGGTCTTAGCCAAGACACTTAAACATATCTGCATCCAGTACTGGGCAGAAATCCCCAGCTTACCAGTAAGGCCACATAGCACAGCACAGTGTTGTGTTGGTTTAGCACCTCAAGTCAGGAAATGGAAAAGCCACGTTCTGTCCATGGATCAGCCAGATGCAAAGACCAGACCTGCTGAACAGGAGCCGCCTGTCTGCGCATCAGAGTTAACAACATATCCGTAGCTGCTTTCTGCCTTCCTATTCTGTTTCTTCATGTTTACTAAGGTGACACCTGATCTGGAAACAGAAGAGAAATAATGGATTTGATAAATACTTTCCAAAAAGTGGAAGTTTTTTTCAGAGTGGAGCAATGAAGAAGCTAGTTGTATGTGCAGTTAAGCAGAATAAGAGATTTTAAAGTGCTGAGATACCACTTCATGGTTCCAAGAAATACCTGTGGAAGCTGAGTACTCTTTATCACTTTTATGAAGAGGCTAGACATGGCCAGCACATATATAAAAAGCCTTTTGGGTTTGGTTTTTTAATTTATGAGAATACATTTTTAAATGGTTATAATTTGAAAAAATATTCCCTTATTATATTTTTTTTCCTACCCAAGGACACAAAATTCCAGCTTTCTGGAATAGTGGGGCCTCAGCTGCTTCAAGTCCTGCTCAGCAAAATGCTGAAGGTGCTTGTTAACCTTTAGCTTAGGTTTTCCTGACATTCAACAGCTGCAAAACGCACCTTCCTCACTTGTTACACACTTGATGCTATGAAAATCTTCTCTTCTTGCCAGTATTGTGCACAAAAGCAAACTAACATTTGCTAGGAAACTTGACAGCTTTTTGCTTGACACCATCTCTGTGATGTCCCAACAATAGATGACTACAGAATTGGTTTTCTTGGCCTCCTAAACATCTTCCTGATTTGAAACCTCCCTTTTAATGTAAGATTCTGATTTAAAGCCTCCTTTTAAATATGACGTACACTCAGCCTATATTTTGAATGAAGAACAAAACTACTAACTACTGTAATCCTTCCACTAGACAGAATTCTACATCTCAAATTGATTTAGATGCACTTTTCATGGTAGATGGTATTGAGGACCATTCCTAACAGATTTATACAAGTGCCCACTGTCTCAATTTCCACTGAGAAGGGAATCTAGCACTACAAGACATTTTTTTCTATTTCTAATACAATTGCACTATGAAGTTACTTAATTAAATGGGCACTCAAAGTTAACATGCTCCCTGAAGGTAAATCTAAGCTACAATGGGAAGGTATGACTATAGCTTCTGCAGGCATACCAAACCAATCTTCCACCTCATGAGCATCAGTAGTAACAAAACTACACCTGAGCAGGCTTCATTTCAGACTGTGTCACTGCACACACACTCACACAACCATGTCTTCTCTGTGTTTTTCACAGTAGATACATTAAAACCACTTACAGCAAACTCAGGGCTAGCATTGGACTATATTAAACATTTGAGAAGATAAGATATAGAGTCCCTTTCCCTCCCAATCACCCAGTGAATTTCTACCTAACTTAATCTCAGAGCCTTTACAACTGTGCCCTTGCTTGCCCCTAAAGCCGGCATCACATTTGTGTGCTCACTGGCAGCAGAGTTTCACTTTTAATAAGCGTGCATTGTCATACCTTACGTTTTTTTCATGCCAGTTGTTTCCATGGGTGATCACCCCTCCACAGCAGAGCCCAAGGGTTTATTCAATAGCTTGCAAATTGATTCTTCCTCAAGAAAAGGTACTGGCTGGATGCTACTGAAAAGGAAATAACACGTTTCCAGAGGTGAGATCATTTGTGTTTATTCAATAAGCTGCATTTTGACAATATTTGGTGATTGGAAATCCACATATTTTAAGAAATTAACCTTTTGGCAGAATTCTGACAGGGCAGGATGTTTTGCTCATAGATGAACAGTACCCTGACACACTTAAACAGATTAATATTTGTGAATTTTGACATAATTACTGATTTCCTCAACAGATTTAAAGTCTATCTTCATGTTAATCCAATTTCATGCCTAGCACAGAGCAAGCACAACAGAATGTCTTTTGTAACCTTCTGATACCATTAATTATTGCTACATTGGGAGTTACAGCATGGAACAAACAGTTTTTTAAATGGAAATCATTTGTCTCTCAGCAGGGAGACTCAACAGTTTTATTTCCTTCAACACCAAGCTGCATTCGAGTAATCTTGTTTCATGATGATCCTCCCTCAACAGCCTGAGAGTTAGTGGTGAAATCTCATCTGTTTTGTCCCTGGATTGGTCAAGTATGCTACCCATAAGGAGAGGTGTCTATTTCCTCTCCTAATTGTGGAGGAAGGGTTTTCTATATGTTAGGGCCATGCTTTCCCCAAGCTGTGGGCATTTGGTCAGGTTTCCTGGTGATTTTCCACAAAAGGAAATCCCCTAACTCATTAAAAAAAAAAAAAAATAGATTAATTGACCGGTTCAGTAACAAGCTGCCCCAGGACCCAATAAACTTTACAAAGGGTACATTCCAATTATGGCTGGGCTCAGCATGAACCTGATAAGTAAGCCAGCATAATATTTCTCTTTTGCCCCATTAATTTAACTCTTTCTCAGCACTTGTGGATTGACTAACTGCTTTTTTTCCCTTTGCCAGTTAGTTTGGACCCTATAGGAGCATCTCACAGCAATGTGATCTAACAAGTTCAATAAAACCAACCACTGACCTACAGTTACTTTCTTGGCACTGCAGTGGCCTTGTAAGAAGAGTTAGCACAGTGCTGCATTCTTCCACGCTTTACCTGGTGTGATGAAATTAATCCAGATCACAGACTGAGACAGGGGAGAGGAAAGCTGAACTTCTCACAGCAGAAACGTGATGGAGCAAGTGGAATAGCTTGCTAGCAGAGTACAGCTACAAGCCTGCCTTCACTAAGTGAGCCAGTTGGGAGGGAGTCTTTGGTAACAAGCATAACTGCAACAGTGGCAGAAGGAAACAGAGGGCAGACCAGTTAGGGAGACAAACCCAAAGTTATATTTGTTGGTTTATATTCTCATATGTTAGCCCACCACAGCATTAGGCAATAGAGACACATAAGAAAGAGTATCTAAGACTCAAATGTGTGACCCTTCCACACACATCCCTTTTTCAAGGCACTGTCTAGAAAACCCTGATGTTTGGTAACACATACAGGTCACATGTGACTAGACCTGGTTGGCCAAAAAGAAGAGCTCCAAGTGGTATGCATCTAGAGAAGGCCACATGCTTCAACTCTGTCTCTTCTTTGCCTATGAGGAGCATTGTGGAAGTTCAGGCCGAGCACTGGGTTGCCCTCAGCTACAAAAGCTACAAACCCTCTTTTGACCACACTGGCAGAATCTGGATATCGCTCAAAAAATCATCAGGTGTCTCCTCCAAAGTAAGGACACAAAGGCTAGGTGGAAGCATCCAGTGAATTGCATTGGCTCTGCAGAATCCTCAGCCTGACCCTGCTGCCACTCAGCCTGGCCTTGGTACTGAATCTAAGTGGTCCCCACAAATTGAAGACTACTAATACAAGACAGTCTTTAGTCAGAGAGGCTTGTTGGGAGAACATTCAGTGACTTGCTGACTAGTCATGTAAAGCCAATTTACACTACTGCTACTTTTAACACCTAAAAAAGCACAGAAATTTGTACAGAAGACACTTAAAACTGTTTGGACCTACGTCTATTTCTGCTGGGATTTAGAATAACATTTTCAGACATTTATTATGCCTAGCTTACACTGTATTTCTTATAGGAACAAGAATAGCTGCAATTATTGTTGTCAATCAAAGTTCCTCTGAAGTCCTCAGCTTTACTGTTTCAATAACTCATTTTTACCTGTGGCAAACGTCTCCAATAAACACTGGAAGCCTAATTTGCTGTTTGGTTCCCTTGTCATTTTCTGAGTCATCTTGGTGGAATGCTGTGAGGCAAGAGATTAGTTTTAGGACTTTTTTTCATCTTCCCTTTCTTTACATCTGAGAGGTGTTAAGAAGTTTGATTTCAGTAGCTCAGACATATTCGAGGCGTACTGCAGGTACCGAAGGTGCAATGAAATACAAAGTTTGTTCTACTTCACTACAAAGAGAATCCCTGAAAAACTGTTCCAAAGTCAGCCTTAGCACATGCAGGTGTGACTGTTATTGGTTTCACTGGAATTATAGCTGCTTACCACTGGTACCTGATTTAGCCACTTACAAGTAAATTCCTCAGCATCTTAGAGGGCTCAACTGTGATTGCACACCCATTGGTGTAAATCAGAAGTAATTCTACCAGTGATGCACAAACCTCAACATAAACATTAGCCTCCTAAAATAGCTAAGATGCCAAAAATAAACATGATACAATGCTGATGGATTTATAGGCAACTGACAGATTCCTCCTCAGATTCTTAACCAGGTGTCATGAAGAGGTGCTAATATAATTAAGGATGAGAAATGGATTAATAGGAAGAAAATATCATAACCTCATTCTCACAATAAAAGAGTCCATGCACTGTACTTACCCACAAACAGCACCATTCTTCTGGTAGCATGACATTTGCTAAAGCAAAAGTGTGTTGATAATTCTCCATAGTCCTATAGAGCACTCTGCCATGACTGCTCTTCAAAAGGCCATATTTATCTCCTGGGAAATATAGCTGTATTAATATGACATTTTGTCACAAATTAATCTTAAACAGGGGCAATATTTTTGACACTGAGTTGAAACTGGAACTGAAAAGCAGTTCAGGTGGTTAAAGTGGCAATATCCTAGCAGACTTATATTCCCTGAGACAATACTGTTATGGTGTAAGTACCAATGTACTGGGATGTGCCAAGAGGGAAAACTCCACAAACCTTCCTTCATTTTAACAACAGACATTCAGGATCATTGGCCTTCTACTTTTCATTACAGCTGATAGTACAGTAGTGCCCACTGATCCCAAACATCAGAGCCTATGGTGCCAGGTGCAGTACAGAAGAACAAACTTGTGCTCAAAAAAGCAGCCAAGAGAGACAATTAGCACCTCATCTACCATTACGGTGGCCTGCACTGTTCAACAGCAGACAAACAGCTTAAAAAAAACAGAAAAAATTAAAGTCATTTCTCATTAAAGCAATTTAAAGTGGCCTGGTCTGGTTTTTAATTGAAGTCCCATGGCACAAGTCAGTCCTGATGGAAGGGAATCTTTGTGAGAGGTGCTCCCTTTCCTCCAGTGGAAGTTCCCAGGCTTTGTGCACTTCGTTAGTACCAGGCCAATTAACACAATGTAATCTCACCACTCACACCCATTTCCCAACTCATTTGCACATAGCTTCCACCCTACAGGAATCTGGGTGAATTCATCAGAGGGATTTCCTCAGGAGCTGTTATACCAAGGCTGCTGTTAACCTTCTCTTTCGTATTCCTCCAAACTACAGGGTGCTGGTGGTCAAGGAAGATGACTGGTGATTTGGTTTAGCCCAGTAACACCTTATGGGTATTTCAGTGCATATCTTAGCTGCTCTTCACCAACTGTGTGTCATTTGCCTTTAATGGGATCATTTTCATTAAGACCAATGTCTCTTCCCTCGCTGTTTAACTTAATTCCCTCCTGAACCTGAAGGCTGCAGCCAGGGGCCATCCAGAAATATTTGTGTGATATGAAAGACTGAAATACCTTCCCTTCTGATCTGCTTAATATCTATCTCTGAGGTGTGATGTGAAGCCTGCTGGCCACTAGCAGTCATTAAAGATCTTACAGCACTTTTTGCAAGAGCAGAGGGTATTATTAACTCTAGGATCCTGGCCCTATTCCAGTTGGGATAATTACATTCTACCAAACTAAACTTCCCCCTGCAGTTTCAGATGGGGAACTTCTGTTCTTCACTTCCTCTTTTAATAATCAGTCACTTAGGATGAACTGCCTACACGTTCCAGCCCTGAGCCGAGCTGTGGGACTCAGCCCGTGGGTACACATGCTGGAAAATGCTCTGGGACTCGTTAGTAAGGAGGTACACAACATGTGACCTAGAAAACCATAAAAACACAGCTCCAAACTCGGTGTTACTGCAGGTTGATCGTAACACATGGTGCTGGATTTTATTTCTGGCAAATGCAATCAACATGAAAGGTCTGGGTATCTATCAGTGCTGGCCTCAAACTCCCTGGGCTAGCAAAGAGGTTTTGCTGATGAGCATTTTATCAGCTGCTCAAGCCAGCACAAGAATTGATCTGAGATCTAAAACCCAGGCCTTTCTACACCTGAGTGATCACTTGGCTGTATGGAGCATCCTTAAGTTTTTAGTAACAAGTGGATCTTCTGGAAATAGATAGCAAATACAATCACCCCTCATTTCTGTATTGGGAACCAGCAGCAAATATTGACCTGAGGGAAGGGGTTTTCACTTGAACAGCGAACCATGCTTTTTATCTAGCTGAGTTGCTTGCTCCCTCTAAGCACTATTAAATGAATGAAATGCATCTGTAGCAAGTGAAGGAGTCACAGGGGTAGCATTTTAATGTCCTAAAGAGGCAGAGGGACCAGAAAGAGACAATGTAAGAGTGGGAAGCACTTGTGCAACTTTTTTGAGAGGCAGCCCACCATGTATTCAGTTTTAAATGCTGATGGATTTTCATATTAAAAACATTCCCAGGAAATCTAAGTCTGGGACTCAGAAATTGAAGGCTAAATGGACTGACTCACTGAACTGTTAAAGAAACCTTGAAAATACTTTTTCTGTGTTCATTTGAGAGCAAACACACAAAATTCTCTTCTCTGAATTCCTCCAGCTTAGCATAAGAAAGATAATACACTGTAGATTCTGTTGCTCCAGGCAACTGATGAGGAACCGCTTTGATGTGCTTTGATTAATGCTGGCTTCTTTGATTCAATGATATTTGGTTACAGCTGCACTTTAAAAAAATATAAATCCTTACTACAACAGGGAAAAACATTAAGGACACTTGCTTGGAAAACACTTGGGCTTATGTTAAGACTTCTTATTCAAGATCAGAAAGTTTTGTTGCCAGTATTGCTCTCTCTCCTTTGAGCTCGTGACCTTGACTGCAAACCTGGACACCAGGTATGCTCTCCTCTGGCAGCATTTTCCATCTTTTAGAATGACACAAAAACAGAAGTGAAAGGGACTTTCCCTCACAAGCCAACTGAATGATTTTAGCACACATCTATCTACCTACCTACCTACCTACCTATCTCACTCTCTCTATACATATATATGATCTCTGGAATAGAGGTTTCATTGCTCCCTGGAATGATTTATTCTGGAATAATAAAACACTGTCAGACAAAGAGATCCTTTCAGGAAACATAAGGCCTCCAGAGAAATGCAGCCACTTCTGTAGTAAGCTGTGAAAGTTGTATAAAAATATATAGAGCACATCAGTAATGTTTGATTTAAAAATTAAAATGGATTATGTATCCAGTTGCTGTGGAAAGGGAATCAGAGTCAGAACAGCTGGAACCCACCAGGATTCCCAGACTATTCCACAACTTTGGGATTTTATCATGGTTAATACGAAGTCTAGCAGTTTTGTATTAATCAGACCAGATCACAATACCAAGGCATCTTAGTCTGAAGTCCATTTAAGAGTAGAAGAATCAGAGCCTGCAATCAGAAGGAGGAAAAGAGGACCACCTATTGTGTCTCATTCGCAGGACAGGCATGCTCAAGCTCTCAATCCAAGAAAACTCCCACATGTTTTTGAACCAGCTGTTGAAAAGTAGCATTTTCCTGAATGGATCAGTACAGCTGATAGATTAAAGGCTATTCTAGGATGAGCCAATCCCACTTTTATACTGCTCTGGGTTCCTCTCAGACTACACTGCAATGTGTCTATTGACAGTGGTTTCAGCTAAGATTTTTTCACATTTTTGTTGAGAAATACAAATTCCCGTATGCCCTACTTTGGTAGATTAAAGATTGTAGGAGGTCAGAAAAAAATAGGTCAGTGAAAATAACATTGCAACAAGAAATTAATTGCAAAGAACGTTTAATATGACAGGGGACTACATAAAATCCTATTATATTTCCTCACTATCTTACTCAGTAGTCTGTACTATTGCTATACTCAAAGGCCAGGGCAGTCTCCCAGGGTAAATTGCTACATTAGTTTGACATTTCTGGCTCCAATTAACCTTATATTTGAGCTATTTTCTGATTTTTTTTTTTTTTAATCTGTGATAAGGTTATGTTTTTTCTATTAGAGTATCAATTGCTTAATGGCCTGCTCCTGGTGCCAATCCCTCTTTAAACACACCCCAGGTAAGAAAATTAGGCCATAGTTTGACAATATATTGCTTTTGGCAGCAGGACCAGCCTAAGGTGTTCCAAACTCTCCTTCCTTACCCCTGTCCTCACAGAACAGCACAGTGTCTTTTCCTTTGCACCCACTCAACTAACTGCTGCACTGCAATCCAGGCTTCACAAGTTTGCCAAACTCCCTATTCTATCAAGCCTGGACTGTGAAGGAAACAGAAGAACAGAGAGGATCTCTGACTTGACAAGAAAAGCAGAATCCCAGCCTGCCCCCTTGGACACTGCAGTTAGTCTTGCTGTAAATGTTAAGTATGGACATCACAAAGGCAGGTACAGAGAGGATGTGTAGCCAGGTGAAGGTCCCTGAGCAGGATCTCATAGCAATGTTCCACAGAAGAGATCAAGGCCAATAAACTACAACTGTTGTGGCTCTCATCTGATTACCTTTTGTAGATAGCAGTACAGGGACTTACAGAAACAAAACACTGCAGCTTCCCCTGTGGGATGGGCACTGCCAGAGCCTGCTCTGTTTCCTCAACCTTTAAAGTGCAGTTTCACTACACTCCTGATGTGGTACCACGTTACTATGAGGGACGAAGACTGCCACTCCTTCCTAACATACCTTAACATTTGCATCCTAGGGGATCATGCAGGAATGGCATAAATTGGATTAGAGGACTTTCATGTGCAAAATAACCTTGACCAAGAAGAAACAAGATTTATCTCCTAGTCCATGTATTAGTTCCCAATAATGCAGAAACAAGCAACGTAAAAAACTCTCAACAAGGAAGAAGCAGGACTAAGGTCTTGTTTATACCTTGAGCATGGTGTATAAGCATGTTGACTCTGATACTACTTGCAGCTATTACTAGCATTTTGAACACATACCTCCAATTCAGAAAATACTGCCAGGAACACACAAAAATTTGTTGAGAACCAACGAACCCTGCCCACAGCTATAGATCCAGAGAGACTGGTATCTTCTGGGGGCAAATCAAAGAGAAACAAGATGAAATTCAAGCAGCTTTCTCTGTGGCCACTTGCCCTAATAATGTTCAGTCAGAAACACCAGGAGTGAAATTAGCTTCCTCCCTCTCTGCAGACACAAGCGTATATTCATTATTTCTACTTCACCAGAAAGTAATTCTTGGGAACAAATCTTGGCCTTTAATTTGCTGGCAAGTATGAAATTTTGAAAGCATAAAATTCAAGCTAGGTGACCTACAGTTTGGCAGAAGAGTCGGTTTTAATGCTTTAATCCCAACTCTGATGTAAACACTTACATTGATGAATGCAAATTTGTTAGCAAGGAGCATTTGCCCAAAACCCATCTCTCTCAAACATTCCCAATGTCAAGCCTGTTTATTTTAATATTTCCGGAATAGAATCACTCAGGAAGTGAAAGATCTTAGATTTTATTTTTATATTCATATTAATGTATTTCAGATGGAAAGAATAATAGCTAGATTTTGCAGATCCATCCAGCTCCAGTACGAGGCGAGGGGTAATAAGACTGCAGAAAGCATCATAGAGACAACTATAGAAGTGTGAGAGCCGAGATATGGTTGGCAAGGAAACCACAATTTACAATAGCCTGGATTTTCATATGCAGAATCCACAGCACTGTAATGTTAATTACCTACAGCAAGGCAACACTCTGCTTCTGAAGTCACTCCATTGACTACTACATGAGCCAAACTAGACAAACACCATGTACTTCATCACCACACAGAATTTCTCTGATAGATCCAGTGACAAAATTCTCCTCCTTTATTTCAGTGGGCAAGCATCAGGACCTTGAGCTTTATTTTATTTATTTTAATCCATTTGTAATACCATTCAAAACTAAACACTGCGGCAAAATCCACATCATGAAATACAGTCCTCTATTAAAAACCACAGATTTTGGAGATCCACAGTGAGAAAACAATCCCTGCAAAAGACAGATAAATATCTGTATTTAAGTTAGATGACTTAGTAAGTCACAGTGTGGTCTTTAAAAGCATGGGAGCTCTTGAAATCATGTAACAAAAATGAGGACACTTACTAAGGTGCCTAGAGAAAGTTCAAGTTGGAAGTGAAATTTTAGTCATCAAAAGTCCCAACAAAAATGATACTCCCGAGCTACAAAAATCATTCACTCCAATCCTGAAACCCTGGTCAATACCATACTAAAATGGAGCCATGAGGATGATTAGAGGACTTGAGCATCTCCCCTATGAAGAGAGACTGAGAGCCCTGGGGCTATTTAGTCTTGAGAAGAGAAGACTGAGGGGATCTGATCAATACCTGAGGGGTGGGTGTCAAGTGGAGGGGGCCAGGCTCTTTTCAGTGGTTCACAGTGATAAGACAAGGAACAATGGGTTCAGACTTGAACATAGAAGATTTCACCTCAACATGAGGAGAAACTTCTTTACAGTGAGGGTGACAGAGCACTGCAACAGGCTCCCCAGGGGGGTTGTGAAGTCTCCTTCTCTGGAGATTTCCAAAACCCACCTGGATGCATTCCTGTGTGGACTATCCTAGGTGATCTTGCTCTGGCAGGGGGTTGGACCTGATGACCTTTTGAGGTCCCTTCCAACCTCTGATACACTGTGATACTGTGAAAATAAGGCATACAGAGAAATTATTGAATCCCATTAAAGCTATTGTTGAAACCTGAAGCACAAGTGAGACTCACAGCCTGTGTGGAGATGTACAAACTTAGAGCAGCCTGCAGGCAAATTTCAGCTACAGTTGCTCAGAGCAACTGGCTGTTGCTCTCTCCCTGCCTCTCAGGACCTCAGAATCAGAGAGCTGAATCCCCAAATAAATAAGTTCAAATTTGGAGAAACCTTTCCAGAACTTGAGTCTACACCACATACCAACAGTGCATTTTGAACCTAGCAGCCTGAGACAGAGACCCTGCTAGCACATCTAAAGTCACAAGACCCTGCCCCCCGTGAAATCTTGCTGTAGCTGACCCCTGACCGAGCAAGTTACTCCTGCCAGGACACAAGGACTCTGTTGGGCTGTGAAACCCAGTGCCAGAGCCAGAAGGCTCCTCGGCCCTCCCTGCTCACCACTGCCCAAGATCAACAGAGCCAAGCATTATGTAATCTTCTGCCAATTTGCATTGTAAATGCTGTAAGAGCACCACTTCATCCATCTGGAGGTTACTGGCATATCATTTATTTATTGTGTTGTCAAAAAATTACCTTCAGAAATATAAATGCTAATCTGACTGTAAAAAGATTGCATCAATGCAGAGATTCAGACTGGGGGATGTTTTCTACATTCATTAATGCAAAATAAACTGCTGTGTTTTTCAGGAGCTAAGGATCAAGGACTGTCTTTTACATAATTAAAACTCTGAAATTTTAGTATTATCTTCCCTACACAAGATTCAGATTCAACAAACACCTCTATGATTCTTAATTGTGCAGAATAATATGGCTGTCCGTCAGTATGATCTCTCTATCCTTTGATGTTTAAATGGATCCTAGTATTCTGAAGGCAGTTTCTGCAGAACTGATTTCCTTGGCTTTATTTTAGCTAGGTTCATTTAAAGGGCAAAATATTTAAGCATTCAGCTTTTGACCCAACTAGCAAATATTTAATGTATGAATTAAACTGGACAGGGCTTTGCCAGAAGCTCTCTTCATGTTTTATTTCTGAAGCTATTTTTACCAACATTTAATTGCTTAAATGTAAGGAGATAAAGACATCTCTGACAAACTGTGTTTATTGAGCTAAATGCCATCAAGGAAAGCCCTTTGATTTTTTATAATGGGTTCGATGCACTTTGCATCTCTGGCTTTATTCTGAAACACACGGTTACAACTCTTGAGGATGATACAGTAGTTAATATTACCACTAAAGAAATGTACAAGTGGATGGACACAGGAGGCAACTTGACAAAGAGGTGGATTGATAAACTGGAGGCAACCTTCAATAGGCTCTGAGGAAGTAAAAGAGTGTTCTACACTTTCCAGTTACTCTCCTGGCCTTTCTGTATATATTTACAGAGGACCATTCTGCAAAAACCATCAGCAAGCAAAGAACAGCCAGATACCTGCTTAAAGGTCAAGCCAGAAGTAACAAAACACAAATTAAAAGGGAAGCCCCTGAGTTTCAGTCTCCCTTCCCTGCCCCCACCAACCAGGGGGCATTGGAGACCAGATTGCTGAGAGCCAACAAAGTAAAAAAAAAAATCTGGATAGCCAAAATGCCCAAATAATTTGAGATACTAACGAGGAACTTTGGGAAGAAGAGGAAGGTAGTGAGAAGGAGAGGATTTTAGAGAGAGATTTTAAGAACAAGTAGCCAAAGCCTGGAGACAGCAGCAGTAGAATGACAAAACCAGGCCACCACTGGGTGGAAAGGACATTGGGAGACAACATGATCAAGCAATTAGCAGGTGGAAGGGGAAGTTAAGGGTCAAAATCAATCTATCAAGGGGCAGCAGGGAGGTATTAGCACTCTTCATTAACCAATGCAAGAGGAAACTCACAGTCTGCTGTTAGAAAATTGCTGCCAAACATTTGCCTAAACCCTGTACTACCTGCAGCATGCTCCAGAATGGCCCAAAATTTTACTGTGTGCCAAACATTGCTGCTTCTGCTACACTTGCACATTTTTGAAGGGCAGCAGTCTTCTTTTCCCCCAGTGGGTGGAAAACAGACAGGCAGTCTGCTGTGATAACTGGCTTTGTGATTAGATAAACAGGGAGACAGACATTCCCCAACTATTTTCAGTCTGCAGACCATTTTAATTAAACATAATGGTCCTTACACTACCCAGCCATCTTGAACCACAATTTCTTTCTTTTAAATTGTTTTTATCAAGATTTGTCAAGGCAAAAGGAGCAACACATACAAACAGTAAGCTTGAACTAGACCCATGGGGCAGGGGTTTTCCCCCAAAGAGATAAGAGGAATTTATACACTCTTCTGATTTTAAGAACACAACTGCGTCTCTGTCTTTCTGAACTACCCATCCTTTGATGTTCAAATCCATCCTCAAGTACTGGACAGAGCACTGCAAAACTGATTTTCTTGTCTGTTTTTTGTGGGGTTCATTCAAAGGTCAAAACCCCAAGTATTCAGCTTTTGACCCTAACTAATCTGACAGGCAGTATTACAGACAGGAAAACTCTGGCTATAGTAAAAAGACAGAACAGCATGTGCTGAGCTAAACTTCTACACTGTGTGTCCTACAAAACAGACTGCTGACCAATTTCTATATACTATCAGGGAGAGAGCAGTGTGGTAACAGGTGAATTCCTCCACCACTGCCCAGTCACTCTATGGTGCCCCTGCGGAGGCTGAGAATACTGGTGATTTTTGTTGTGGGTTAGTGATCTGTAATTTAACTGGAGACATTCATCATTCAGAAGTCACAGTTGAACAAGCTGCTCAATGATGACCTGAGGGCACTCCCAGTCATGAAACCAGACTCAAGACAGCAAGCTGAAGATTTAAACACCCATGTTTAGTTTACATCCTGTCTCTCTCTCTCTCACTGCTTCCATTGTTTAATGAATGGGTTGAGACCTCATGCAATGTCCTTCAAGAATCTATAAAGAGCTACATGAGTTGAGCCATCAAAAAAGAGATTATTAAATACAGTCCACACTGAGGATCCACTCACATTCATCATAAATGGACAAAAAAAAAACAGTGCCCAAAAATTGAAGACCAAATACAGTGATTTATTGCACAGTGCTGCATTAATCAACTGTTCTCCTGACTCCTTAACAGGCCAGTTCTCAAATACTATCATTTCAATAGCAATTGCAGAGCTATGTGCTGTCTCCAGCAAAAAGGAAAAGGGGGTGGGGAGAGAAGCAAAAGCTTTTCTCCAAGAGGCTTCTAAATCCATTTTCAGGCAGGTCCCATCAAGACTGCTGAGAGTTTTCATGGAGAAGGGCTGGAAGTCAATAAAATTCTGAGAACATTTCATGTCCAGCACACCATATGAGGGACTTTTGTGAGTAGACGATCAGGCATCTTTACAACTATCTAGTTACCATGCCCATCTAATTACCTATTGGAAAAATCCAATTCATCATCTGTCGTCTGCTTTCAGCAGGAACAACACTGCTGTCCACTCCAGCTTCCCAGTCAGAGCAGACTGCCAGGAACAGCAGCAATAATGACACCTCTCCCCGCCCTCACAGGAACTCAACACAGAAATACAGCTGCTGGGATTCTTCTGCATGCTTTTGCCAGCTCTCTTGCCAAGATCTAGCTGCAAGACAGAGTGGACCCAGAGATGGCTTCATTAAGTGAAGAAAAGTCCAACCAGAAACACCACCAAAAAACCCCAACAACAAGACGTGCCCTTTCTCTCACACAGTTATGCAAAATTTACAGCACTATGCCAGAAAAGCTTTAGTCAAAATATAAAATAAGGCATCAGAACTCTTAGGATTATGCTCCTGCCACTGACCCTTGTGCAATTCACTCATCTATGCCTTGGTATCCCTTGTCTAAATGGGGGTGACCAGTACTTTCCCAAGGCTTGGTGGTTTTGTGAGGCTTAACCCTTATTAATATTTGCAAAGTAGATTGGGATCATTGAATGGAAGGCTGAAAGGAATTTTCAAAGCTTTATTACTGGAAAGAAATATACTGGGGGGAGGGGGGGGAAATATCCCAGTTAGGAGCAGAAGACTCTGTTACCCTTCTTGATGTGGCAGTATTCAACTTGCTGGGACCAGTTTAACCCTGTTCCATAAGGCTGTTCTCTAGCTTGGCTGACTGAACAATTATGCTCTACAACCACCTCTTTTCATACCCACTACAAAAGGTGAGCAATATTTATTGGTTCAAGCAGGGCCAAGGGCTGACATTAAGCAAATTTCAAGGGTTATTTGAAGTTAATTGAGTTTAATCATGTAATGATTTTATAATTAGTCATAGTTCCCAGTGTTGTACTGAAAAAGTCACACTTAAAAATTATTTAAAAGAAAATTAAAGCAAATTTAGAATAAGCAGAAGGAAACTACATCAGTGATTGGTGGCACTGGGTGAGCAGGTCAGAAAGTGTGCTGGATAAATGCACTAACTGCTTTTGAGTGCAATGAGCTGAAGTCCCAGCTGGGGACTTGCACTAAGGGTAAGGACAGCAGTAAGTTTCCAAAAGTTAGTTCTGCTGACTTGGTGGCATTTGTCACAGGCAATGAGTTAGATGAATCCTGCCCCAGGGAAAAAGAAGCTTCAGAGTCTTTCCACCTTGCTGGAGCCAGGTCCACTTAGTTGATCTAAAAGCAAAGGGCAGGAAATTGTGTTTATAATTCCTTCATATAGGACTTGCCAATGGAAAAGTATACTCCTGAGTTACACAGGAGAAAGTAAGTTCTACAATGTAGTTACTCTAGAATTTCAAATAGGTACTTGGAAGTTGAACCTGAAATTCTATTTTATTTTTTATTTCTAAAGATTCCTGTGAAAATGCCGTGCACAGCATAAATGAGGCATAAACAAGTTCAGTATCAGAGAGTTCAGTGATGTTATGACAACAATCTGTCATCCATTCTATCCTCAACTCTGCAAGACATAGGCATATAACCACCTGTGGAAGAGAGCACTTCAAAAAGCAAAACTAAATCTCTGCTTAGGGACAAAGGACCTGGTCAGGCATAAAGAAATCATTGGTCATACAGCTGACTACCTGCTTGGGAACAAGTCCCACTGCTCCTCACTTGCTGCTCATCCAGGACAGCCTTTACAGCAGCATTACCTGGACTTGGTGAGCTGGGTTTCACCAGTGATATTAAAGCACAGCATGTAAGGGTGGGAGTTTGCTGGGGGATTAAACACCGTGTTTCTCTCTTAAGGGTAGAGGCAACATGCAAGTCAGCCTCATATAGTTTCATATGGTGTGACTCTCTGAGTCTCTGCATACCATGAAAATCCAGTCACTGAAAGTTAGCACATTCCTAGAAAAGAAAGCCCATTGTTTTCCAGAGAACTGGTATGGCTGCTGCCAAAGTTGGCCTAAAGGGCATAAAAATTAGGCAGCAGCATGGGTATCACCTGCACATGTGACTTTTGGGGTTCAGGAGAAGGTCAAAACATAAGACTCTTAGAGAAGCAATAAAGTGTTTCCCAACAAAAGAAACTGTGCTCTGGCCCACCTCATCTCACCATGGCAAAAGACTCCTCCTAATGTCCCTTTTGGTTCTGCACTACTTCTCTCTAAATCCACCTCCCAGGACAGCTTCTAAAATCCAGTGTCTTAACTCCATAAGGCAGTCTTTAAAATGATGAGGCTAACAAAGGCATCTTTTCATTTTAAACACAATCTTATCCACAGCATTCTTCATCTCTCCCTATAACCATAAATAATACTAGTTTATTACTTAATGATATAACTTATTTACTATTTAAATGATTTATGTAGAGCCTATAGCCTTATCAACTATTACGACAACGATTCAAAAGCCAGAAGCAACAAGAAAAGGAGATGCTTAAATAATTAAAAGCCTCCTTCCTTTCATGAGAGGGTGTTTTTCTTTCTTTAGGTTTTTAGCTCTCCTACAAGTGAAAGGGCAGAGTGCCATTGGCTAAATACTGGCTTAGGAAAGGAAAAACAATAAATCAGAATAACCACTGTTACTGCAGCTCTTGTCTAGCCTTTCCCATCCATGCATCTATCAGGAGGTTAAGTACCACAGGACCTATTTTACAGAACGTGAAACTGAGGACAAGAAGGTGATACAAATGATCTATGGTCACCCAGAAGTTCACTTGCAAAGTTGGGCATGAACCTCTTTCTTCCATCTGCTAGCCCAGAGCTCATCCACCAAGCCACCCTGCTTTCATATTCTTTTCTTCCTGATGTTTCTCCTTTCAGGATTCTCTGCCTTTTCAGCATTTACCAAGTTACTTCTTTACATTCATCTCTCTTTGAATGCCTCTGTTCTCAACTTCAAGTATTCCTCTTCTCCCTGGTAGCCTTTCACTTCAGGTTTACCTGCCCTGGCATTCACTTTTTTATCCACCTTTTCCAACAGGTTTTATCCTCTACAACCAGGCAAATACTTGTCAGTTCATGGAACAAGTGGGTAATTGAGCAGTTTTAAGTGGATTATCATTGAAATGACTGATTCTGCACAATGCAGAAAGCTCAAGGCAGCATCAGGGCGCTTTGCAATTTAAGCACTGTAAAGAGAGAGAAAATATTTTCAGATTTCACTTTAAAACTTTCTAAATGCAAAGATGGAAGCTGATTCCCCAATGGCAAGGCATAAATACATGTTGTAAACTCAAATCACCAAATGTTTGCCTAGTTCTATTAAGGGGAACAGATGAATTATCAGAAACAGGCTTTAAAGAGCAGCTGGAGCAATAAAAAGATAATATAAAAATTTAAAAGATATTCTGGACTACTCTTCAAACAAGCCAAAAAGGCAGAAGTTCCTTGACACCACTCTTGAAGTGCAATGAATGAAGTAGATGGACAAGTATCTCCAAGAGAAAACACTAAATACTTAAACTCTGAGACCTCAAAGTTTACACCTGTGTAGTGGAATATTCACAAAGACAGCACTAAGAACTCATGGTCCTAGCTGGAAATTCCTAAAGCCAAACCAAACAACTCTTTAATCTAGGGATCCTCTCTGTCAATTTAATACAATTTAAAACCAAGTCTTTAGAAAGGATTTTTTTTTTAACTTGTCACTGATTTCATTGGGAGTACAGAAAGTTAAATGCTTATGGACATTTCAAAGTCTTTTTAAAAGTTATATATATTCAGGACACATGACTGAGATTTGGTAAACATTCAATATCCAGCTCTGCCACAAACTTTGTGTGACCGTTGAAAAGGCATTTAGGTCTAAGCATCTACATTAGGAAGCTAATCCAGCTAGATAATGCAGACAGGCAGAGACAGGCATCAAACAAGTGGGGATGCAGACCACCTAAATAATACATAAAGATATTATTTTCTCCTACCTTTTGTCTCCTCTATTGAATATTGCTCGTTCAATGATGCATTATCTTTATGGCATAGACCTTTCTTCCACCCCAATAGGATGCCAATTTCATATACCATCTTGAAATACTGCATTAATACAAATAAAAATGCAAACTCCAAATTGTTGTATTTATCTCATCAGAGCTGCTTACATTCAAAAGATCTAGCTGTCACAGTGAACAGCTCACAAGCAATCTGCAAATTGAAAAGGCAAATAAATGTTTTGTTAAAAGTTATTTGAAAAATGATTCTAAAAACCACGGTCAACACAAGAAAACCACAGTCTGTTCAGTGACCCATTGAGAATATAAAGAGATATGAAGTTTGAACAAGAAATCCACAACTTCATCTGGCAAACTACCTTCTTTATTCTGAGATATAGCAAATAAAGGAAAGCATTTGTGAATAAGGACTGTTCATGACTGGAAGCAGGTACATTCGATATGGTGGACTGAGAAAGCAGACTCAGTCTGCTGGAGACAGACAGTCGCAACAATTGCCGGTGTCAAAGAAAAATCTGGCACCTTGTTAAATATTAATAAGCTTTCAGGGTCAAAATGTTTAGGTCCTCCCATCTCAATCACTTTCATTTCTACTTCTCAGAAACCATTCAATTGGAAATACTTTTTCCTGTCTTGCCCCTCCCCATCCAGCGTTCTTACCATGCAGAATCAGATGAAAATGGACAGTAAATGAACTGGCAGCCAAATGATGTTTTTCGTCTTCCCTGCCTTTGCTGGTGTGCATCCTGTTAGCAGGGCACAGAAAACTTAAATACAAGAAAAAGAACAATGTGAAGAGTTGGGTTAGCAAAACTCTGCTGCATTTTCTGCAGGTTAGTGTTATTGATTACTGACACCTAAGGGTCTGACACATAATCGATAGACCTCATGACCCACATATGTGACATGGCCTGTGGGGGCTTTAGGAACAAGAATGAACATGGCAGCTCGGTCCAAAGCTTTTCATATAATATTTATTTATTTGCAGGCAAAGTTGTTTCTACTCAAATTACTGTCATGGTGAAAACTGGTGTCAGAGGGGTTTGCTCATTTCTTGTCCTGGTACCTGAAGACCAAAGAAAAAACAAAGCAAAAACAAAACAAAAACAAACAAACAAACAAAAACACACAAAAAAAACCCCACCCAAAACTTAGTGAAACAAAAATCTAACTCCACATCAGCAATCTAGGAGCTGAAACTCCTTTTCCCTCACAAATTTAGTTACTCACAATGAGAACCAGCCATGTGAAGGAGAAAGAACTGCTTGAATAAGAGAAAGAGGCAGAAGGTGTTTCATTAGCTTACCTTTAACTTTCTGTAAGGTGCTAGAGTAGCACAGACTGGCGTGGAAAGCACCATTTTGATTTCAGAAGACTGGAGGGACTCTTTTCTGGTGCACAGTCCTCAGAGGTAGATGGTGTAAAAAGCTTCTGTGCTGCAGTTGGCAGACCGAAGTCTTCTTCAAACATAATTCATTGTTTCATTGCTGTCTTCTCTCAATACAACCTGGTCACTCAGGATTATTGCTGGGTCTCAAGGAGCTACATCAGATGTGCTCATTTTTCTATTTTTTTTTTCCAGCTGGGATTTTACTCTCCCAGAGCTTTCCTTTTTCTTGCAGGTCACTATCTTTGCAGTTTCTGTACAAGTGTTGTCTCTTCTCAACATTGTTTACTTTGTTTGTGGAGTCACTTCTATCTATGCAGTTTTCAAAGAAGGCAAGTATCAGAAATTCTCCATCTGGATTTTCAGATATTGCTAAAGTTTTTCCTTACCTCTGCAAATCTTCTAGTTCATTCTTTTACTGCCTGAGGGGCACTTGCCATAAATTAGTCATTGCATTGTTGTTGCACTATTTCAAGACCAGCCCATACACATAGGCCATATGCAGGCTACTTATGATGGTACCTACAATAAATGGAGGCATGCAACTGCATGAGCACAATGAACAATAGAAAGCACTCATTATACAATTGGTGAATCCTGGCTAGAAGAAGACAGAAAAACAAGGAAAGTTAAACACAATCAGATGGTCTGAGTATGGCTGTGGGTATGCATCTTCATACACATAAACTGATGCTATCACACAGCAGGGTTGACATCATGGCTGAAGATCAGCATTAAGGCTTAGCCTAGTCTCATGTTACTGGAGTGCTCTGCTGCACAGGGGCCTGATTCTTCACTGCTTTGAAAACTTCACCATGTAGAGCAGGTAACATCCTGCTACAACTAGGCACCCTGCCCAATCACAGAAAATTAATTCTTCCCTGGATATGCAAATCCATGCCAGAACATCCTAGAGTTTTTCCACAAGTGAGTAGTGGCTTACCTACAGTATCTGCTTCTTTTCAAGCCAGGCCCCAGGAATCACTTGGTGGGGCTCTCTGAGGCCACAGAACGCATCCTTGCTGTTCTCTTCCCTGTAGACTTTTCACCCCACTTCTGTCACATTGACACTTTCCTGGCATGTTTTCTGACCCAAAGCTTTGTGGGCTTTCAATTTTTCTTCCAAATTTCTGGATCCAAAGAGTTCCCACCAATAGCAAATAGCCAGGACAGAAGCTAAGATGCCACAGCAGTCCTTTCTTACATTAAATGCACTACAATAGCACCTAATCTTGAAATACCAGTCAGTAAAAGTCAATTGAGAGACTTGTCAACAGCCTCTCCACAACCTTGTTCTCTGTGCCTGCTTCTCTGTAATGCTGGAAAGATTTCAGTTCTAATAAATTCTTTGTCAACATGAGCAAAGTTTTTATAGGGCAGTGAAGCATGTGTTCTGTAATGCTTGTAGTGTACTGCACTGTGTGTTGCAGAGAGGCAAATGCAGCTTAAGATAAAGATAAAAATGAAGCGTGGGGAGGGGGACATACAACTCACTCACCTGGTGGCATTTGAGCAGCCACAGTCCTACAGCTGTTAACTACAGTTCTCAGGATATTAACCATTCCAAATGCTCACTAGAGAGCAAAGCTTGGCAGTTCAACCCTTTCCACTGGGATTCTTTCCTGAACATCTAACTCCAGCGGTTTTTTGCCCCCCATTAACAAAAATCATCGATTCTTGATGCTGGGCAGCTTCACCTCTACGTTGTGCTCCACTCCAAGCTGGCCACATTAAGGGAGGGTGGCATGCAGCATTCTTAGTCTGTGAAGTGTTCTGAATCCTTCAGGACAATTTAGCCCCACACATCTCACATGCAAACTATCTAGTGGTTTTTCACCTCTAGTTTTCAATTTCTTGCTAGAAACTGTCATTTTATGGAGAGACGAAAAACACCCCTAAGTAAGTCAGAGGCAAATAATAACACCCATTCAGTTCACCCCTAGAAACTTGATGAAGATTTTCTCTTTCCACAAGACCTAGCAATACCCTGCATGAGAGATGGCCTGCTGCTATTATTTTGGAGGTGGAATCTCTCTGTTATTTGTGTGGTTGGGGTTTTTTTTCAGCCTTCCTGCTGTAGAAAATTTTCCATCAGCTCCTGGTAAACACTGTTCCTGTTTTACCCTGTTGTGCCACATGGGGAAACTCACTGCTGGGTGCAGGATCTTCCTGGTATCTATTTTGCACCTCTGTGAGTTTTCCAGCAGCCAGCAATAATATAAAAGATCACTACGGACTGTGATATGACCAATTACAGCAGACAGCAGTTATTTATAGAAAAGTCAGCAGCACTGAAGCTTTAACACCAACCAGCACACCCCTCTGCTTCCTATCACTTAATGTGCATGCTAGCATCCTGCAACGCCCAGCATAGCAAAGAGTTTGAAGGCAATTACCTTGGTACCTCACAAAACTGTGGAGACATGTGGCATATGCCCACAGGACCAGAAAGCAGTAGCATTTTACATACACCATCTCCTCGAGCTGCCACAGGGTATTTCATTTTCATAAATCACTGACCCCAGATGACACCTCCATTCTGAAATCCTTGTCTGCCCACTCAGCAGCACAGCACATTAGGGCACGGCACAGTCAATGTGTGTAAGACCCTGCAACACGCAGCTTCTTGACTCCTAGCTTTGTGCAAAGAGTCTCTTCTCATCTTCTCCAGGACCTGCTACAAGCTCTGTCCAAATATTACAATGCAAAGAAGACAACATGTTAGCTAGGTACCTTTCTGAACTTCACCAATAAAATAGAAACTAGTTGATACAACTTTCACTCTGGAAAATTCACAGTGGTGAAGTAGGAGATGTTACTTCCAGGTCCTGTACTGCCTCATTGAATCCCTGCTTCAAGACAGATAATGCTGATGGGCCCCATCATGCAAATGACCATTCTCGGAGCTGATATGGAGGATTAGGGCTGTTTGAGTCCCGCAGTTTGTAACTCGGGCACCTGACACCAGTCAACGAAGAAATCTGGATTCAAAATGGAATTTTGAATTACTTTGCTTGTGGGATATTTTATACACTAAGAAAGTGCAAACCCACCCTTGGAAGCGGAGGGGAAGAGTTCATGGACCCTTTCTGAGGTGAGCATTTATAGCAGAGTGGAATGAAATGCAATACTGCCATCTACTGCCAGACATGAGAGCATCCCCTCCGCATCTGATACATGATGAGATCAATGTTTCAGGACAAGGAATCTGTTAATCATAATGAAAATGTGATCTTGGCTGATCCGAGGTCACATTACATTAATACAGTCTTCAAAGCTTTTTTAATAATACAATTAACGATTTCTGCCTTACCATTACAAGAATTAAAGACCAAAATGCTTAAGGGGTATTGACCTATTCAGTTTCAGTTTTTAAAATAACCTCAAAGCAACATGGACTTTTTCCCTTTTTTTTTTTACCCTTCCCTCCCCTTTAAACTCCCAGAAACATAATTCTTGGATGTGTTGTTCTATTTGTGTTCATGAATATCACACTTTAGAAAAGACTTGGACAAGCCAGTAGAGGGGATCTCTATTCTGATTATCCATCCCCTTTTATCTTGTGAACCAATAGGACAGCTCACACTACAGTAAGAAGACAAACAACATTAATTAGGAAGGTTGAAACTACGGTTTGATGCAGAAAGAGACTCACTTCCACAGAGGCACTTTAATTCCTTACTTCCCTTTCTCCAAGCTAACAGTCTCATTCTCCTCCTTAACTTACCATCTCACTTAAGCTCTCATCCATGCCTCTGCAAATGACTTGGAAAGCTTTGAAAGAATTTAATAAAGCCCAGAATACACCCTGGCTAATTTTTGCTCATAATGCATTCAACTCAGCACCAGAAGTCACATAATTCAAATGTCATTTCTCAACAAGTCATGCTATCAGTCAGCTACTAAATTTGGCCTGAGCATCCCTGGCTTCAATATGCTCCCTTTGCAGCAGCATACAGCATGGGATGTTGGCTCCCATCGCTACCCACCATCAGGGGTAGCCCACCAGCAGGGCTCACACTAAGCAGAGGCTGTGGCCAGAAAGGCAGGAATGATGTGTACTGAAATGGTTGCTGTATGAGTGAGGTCAGCATCAGAAAGCAGTGACTTGGTGAGTTTCACCCTAGATGAGTTTGTGTTCAGGAAATATTTTAGCCAAACTGGCATTATATCATGTGTCTCTGTATCAGCTGAGTTCTCTGCTGTGCTTTGGTGCTTTCTTCCAGTTTCTTACCTTTTTTCAGGCATTATATATAAAACCTGGCAGTCCATGTTTATTTTTAAGTAAGGATGAGGTGATCCAGGGTAAGTCGTTTGGAATCGATTGCAGATCCTGGCAGGATTTTGTGAGGGAAAGCAGAATGGTCTACACCTCCATTCTACTCTGGGCAGAACCACGCCTGTGCATGGAAAACTGCAGATGAAACAAGGGGACTGTGAAAAAATTGGTAACAGCAATTAAGAACAAAACTCAGCCCATGTCATCCTATATGAGCTTATTGTCCTGGGAAGGGATTTGGCAAAGGTGATTCTTTCTGATCAGCTACACCAGACCACTGCTACAAACATAAAGAATCGGAGTGGCTGTAGCATTTCTGGCTAATACCAGTGGTTTTTTTCTCTTAGCTAGGGCAGGAGATCCTGCTTGTCCTGATCCTGCTAAATTGAGAGGTGAATTATCAGCATAAGTCTTACCTCCCCTTCAGATCCCATTGCTAGACAGGGAGGGGACAGGGAATCATCTGTGTCACTGTAATTATGCTGCATCCAAGAGACTGGCTGGTCTAGGACACTGCAAGGCAAAAATCCAGAGTCAAAAATCAAGCACATCTATCGCTTGCACCTGGTGTTAGCTCTGTCTGTGGTAGAAATCTGCCTTCCCATTCCCCTGCAGGACAGCAGCACACTCTGTGAGCTTAGGCCTGCAAGTCAAAAGCCAGGCAAGGACAGAGCACAGCATGGTACATCCATGTTGGAAGCCAAAGGCTCTCTGAAGCTCTTGGTCTCAGTGACTAGAAAGACTTGAGGTCCCTCCCTCCCATCCCCAGCATGGCAGAGCAATGTGCTTTGCTACATATTTGACAGCTCACGAGGATATTACCCATCGAAGTGCTACTGTCTTTGATACCTTAACTGTTCAGGCAGGACATGCTAAATATCATCTTGCAGAAACTTCTGATGTCTACAGGGAGCAAGACCCCTTCTTGACCTTTTCTCTTGCTATTGGTTTTGTTCTGTGCTTCTGAGAGCTGCTCCTCCATTCCAGATGCACAAAAGAGGTCAAACTAGCAGAGGTGGCTTGTGCCAAAGGCTTTGGCTTCTACCAAGAGACACTTTTAAAAGAAAGATATTTGTGCTTGTGACATAGAGCGAAGAGGGATAATGCGTCTTTCACTCCAATTGATTTACCCACCAACCTTCTACCCAAACAAGGATAAAAGCAGCATTTCAGTCTGCATGACAGCAGATGGGCTCTGCATGTACCACAAGAGAAATAAATTTTAAAAAGATTGAACCAGCCCCAAGATCTGGAGTGGGTGGGGGAATCAGAAGGCTCTTTTACATCATGGAGCTTGAAGCTTTTACATCATGGAGCATTTACTTAAAATGCATCTTAGTTAAGATACTTATCATAGGCTTGGAGGAGAGGGGATTTGCCAAGCAAGGAGAAACTCAAACAATTAGCTGAACTAATCCTTTTAGGAAGGGTTTTTCTCTTCTCCCTCCCCACTTCTTGCAGAAAGCTGGGACACAATTACTGGTTTCAGGTAGAAGGACTGAGGTTATTCTGCACATCTGTTTCTTTTAAAAGCAGCATGAAATTAATGCTGTTAAGCCAAGCCATTCCTGTTGATCAGAGGGCACACATAGCTCTGAAGTGTTTCTGTTCTCATGGTCACTGACCTTTAACATACCACAGTCCAGAGAGGGTGAGCTATTAATTTACAAATCAGATGCTGGTGAATGAATATCAACATCCCCAAATGTATTCATCAATCTCTGATCATCAACCTTCAGAATTAAAGAAAAATAAAAAAAGTTCAACTTCTAAGTGTCAGGTGGCTGGGAGAAAAGAATTCAAGAATTCTTCCAGATGGAGTTTATTGATCTTACCAAAATGAAGCCTGCAGTTTAAATTAAAACTCTAAAGATTTTTTCAAAAAAGCACTACCAAAAAAAAAAAAAAACCAAAAAACCAAAACAACCCAACCAACCACTAAAGAACCCAACAACCTTCAAGAGAGAAAAATTCAATAAAGCAAGGATAAAGCCCAAGACAAATAGAGAAGATTAAACTGAAATTTTACCATGGAGTTAGATTGCAAGAAGAAACAAATTGAAAAGCAGGCTAATTACAAACTCCTGATTTTGTCTCCTATACACTTAAATTTTATTGCATGCTCACCTGTAACAAGGAATATATAAAGGGAGGCCTAAGCCAATACCAAACAACCACAGCTGGATGCATTCTTTGTTTATGCAGTCAAGCAGTAAATTGAACAAAGCAGAAATTCTATTTGGACATGTTAATTTTGTCTTGTTCTGTAACATCCTTACATGCAAATGTAAAGAAGAATCTAACTAGGAACTGAGGTTTAGACTGCTCTTTACTGAGGTTTAAACTGTTCCCTTCTTTATCCATAGGAAAGGACACTAAAATGTGGATTTTAACACCTCTAAATGACTCCAAATCACCTCTTGTGCTTTACTGACTTGCTAAGGCTTTTTATATGAACACAGAATAAACCTCAATTATGTCAGCTAGGCACTCAGCTCTGAGGATACCACTGAACCTTTGTTTTGGACACAGTCAAGTTAGCCAAGTTAGTCTCGTTTTCACACTGAGTTCAGACAAGTTAGCTGTTATTCCTACTTCAGCATCTACTTATAAGGCAGTCTCTTGGATAGCTCACTTCTTGTAATCAAATAATACAAAAGAAAATTGGTTATTTAGAAGTGTTTATTTTCCATAAGTGCCATAGTAGAAAGAAGACATCAGAAGTCTCACAATATGACCTATAGCAGATCCTCCAAGACTTGTCCATGACTGTCCAAACTCACTCCATAATGCATTCAAGTCATCACAGAGATAGAGGGAAGAATATTGGTCCAAGTTACTGATACTCTAACCTCTAAGACTTGCACAGAACTTCTACCATTTAGCAGACATGTATCGTGGCACACTGATTGGAGTGTGATACTGTAGGCCTGGAGAAATGGAAAACAACCCCAAAAGTAGAGTTATCATTGGGTTTATAAAGAACAAGTGACAGAACAGAGAATTACTTCTTTGAAACGTTTGTATCACAATCTTTGATTAGGATGAAGAGTTGCCTTTAATATACAACTTAATCTTTGCAATGAAATCTTGTTTTATAATTAAATGAAACATTAAGCTTACTTAATCTGCTCTTCTCTCCTTCGGAATGGTCACATATAAAACACAGTAGCAAAGCAAGAAACTCTGCTCCAGGGCAAATATAGACCACCCTTGCTTCTCTAATGCTGCAAATATTAAGGGTATATTACATGGCAGCTGTCAGTACATGAAAAAAAAGTCAAAGAAAATGCTCAGGAGTACTCGGAAGCAAAGTATGTAATAGGCAGGCAACGGACAGAAATGGGAAATTAGATGCTCATTATTCGTTGAACAACTGCAACAGAATCATCTCTGGGAAGCTATGAAATACAACATTGAAAAATCAAGCTCAGGCTTCCTGACAAGAGGGCAGGAGCATGAAGAGGCAATCTAGGTGCAGTGTGCCCTTTGTGCTACTCTATGGTTTCATATTGGCCTCACAAATGTTTGGAGAAAAAAAAAAAAAAAATCCATCCAGGGCCCACTGGAGAGAAACTCCACAGATGCAGTGAGACTGAATGGCAAACACAAGACAAGCTTTACCACATCCTCATCCTCTTTTCACTGAATTGGTAACCTTTCTGTGAAGAAGTCAGCTAACCAGTGAGCTTTCTGTGAAGAAGTCAGCCAACCTGGGATGTATTTCAAACCCGGGCACAATCCTGGAGCAGCCAGGAGATGACGACAACGTTCAGCTATGTAATGGTGCCATCTGGTGGTAATAGTAAAGATGACGCCGGATCAACATTTTCAGTAGTACGATGCGACCATTGTGGCCATTAAAGACAACACATTAGAACAGGTATCTATCAGTTCCTCCGCATTGTTTGAGTTTTACGGGTGGGGTTGGGTGTGTGCACGCACGTGTGTGTGTGTGTGTGTGTGTGTGTGTGTGTGTTCAACATTAAGATGTCCACAAGCACAAAAGAATCCTGTGATAATTTGCACCCACTGGTCACAGCAGCTAACCTGTAAAGATCAGTGTGATTTTAACTGCAACTGAGTCTCTGATGACGTTTGGGCTTCTTAGAGGAATGTGGACAACTGAAAATCTCTGAAAGGACAAGAGGAGTGAATCAAGGTCAGGAAAAATCTGCTTCACTGAGACAGATCCAAAAACCAGTGCTATTCATTGATGTCAGGATGGACCACAGGGTATTCATCTCCACACTGAAAGAATGTTGATTGTACCAGAGCCATAGCTCAGCATCAAACAGAAAAGCAAAACCCATCACAGGAGACTAGAACAAAATTAATTCAGACTAAAAAAATTTGGTGCACTTGTAAACACAAAACTTCAGAACAACTTGCCAATGAATGTGGAAGATTTCCCACTGCCCAACATCTGAAAAGCAAAACCGTCAAATCAAAACAATCTTTCTAAAAAATTAATTGTTTTAACCAAAACCAATGGCCTGTGATACAGCAACCACGCATGAAATTGTCTGGCTTACTTTACATGTGAAACATCATGACAGATTAATGTAATGAAGTTTCTTGCCTTAAAATCCGTATGTTTACTTGTCCTGAGAGCCATTCAAATATTTTCTTCAGCTGGCACACACCCAGATCACTGCTAGCACTAATGCTGATGTCTAACATCTTGCTGGTAGGCCTGACTTGAGTATCTGTGCTTATGAGAACAATAATAGCTACAGACTTCCTTTCAGCAGGTCAGCCACCTCACGCACACACACACTTACCTCCTCGTCTCCTGAGCAGAAACACCGTTCTGTTGAGCCACAGCCATCAGAGTATAGATTCAGAGATTAAATCCAAGGCTTTAAAAACTTGACTCAAAAAATTGGAACGCTCTTTCAAGCTTTTGCCAACTTCTCCAGCAGTCTGAAATCATCCTATCCTGCAGTAAATGCAGATTTCTTTTATATAAAAGATCTCCCACTGTGAGAAGAAAAGTCTGTGCTGTTGGGAGGGTGTTTTTTTCTACCATGTTCTATTAGGACAATGAAGATATGGATCTGTTCCTGCTTCAGACCCTCTCAGGATTCTCGTGATTTCATTTAAGAAGCACTTCAGACTGCCAAGAATGAGTTGCAAGTCCAAGCTTCAAAATTAATCACATACCTTAAAGTGCTAAATGAAAACAACAACAAACAATAAAAAGAAAATCCATCACTATTCAAACTAATGCTGTAAGCCAGCATTTCTGAACTAATATGGAGTGACTTTGTGTCTTCCTGCAACATGGAGCCCAGGAGTTTAATATTATTAAGTAAGACCTCAGAACTTCTGGCTCTGGTTCTTTACTGGATATTTACAATGGGCAAATGACCATATCCTCTTATTCTACTGTTTCTGCTCAGTGTGTTTCATGTGCCAGGCAAGGCAGATGAACTGAATGTAGAAAACCCCTAATTGTCACAAGTTTTGATTAGAAAGATGATGTGATCACTTTTTTTGATGAGCAGTACCAAGCCATCTGCCAATACCACCTCATCAAATGCACCATTGGCTTACTTCTAGAACATGCCCAGTTGCTATCATGAGCATTACCTAAAAATAATCAAAGATGACAATTCTTATAGAGAGGAAAGAGGCAACTTTTCTATGGGAACAGCAAGAAACATGACTGTTAATGCAGCCAGCGGATTGCTGGATAATAGAGAGTGAAAACAGAAACATAGTCTGAGAATATTGAAAAGTGTCCCCAGATATAGAATCAATTTAATCAAACTGAGTATCTGCCCATTCCACACAGTACCTATGACCCCTTTTTATTCTAATACAAAGTCATGCAGAGTTTCCTGAGACCGCCTTAGATAAAATTTTGCTGAAAGACTTAAATCAGATTAAATTTCTTAATAGTCTCCACTTGCTGGAACAACTCCAGTTTACCTTACCCTGACAATCACAATGTAGGCTGTTACGTGTATACTAGGCCTGAGGCCAGTTTGCTAGGCTGCTGCAACTCAGGAATCAGCTTTTGTGAGGAGAGATACAATCATTTTCAGTCATGCTTAGGAGCTGCTGGTATTGCAACTATTCATAAATATTGTTGGGTTTTTTTATTATTTAATCATATATTAAGTAGGAAAATAACAGGAGAACACACAATTTCTAGAAGTCTTTATAGCATGCCCTTTGTGACTTGATTAAACAACAACCTGAAGATAACTGATTATAAAGTTAGTCCTAAAGGCATTCTCTTTGAGACAAGAGAACCATAGCAACATGATTAAGGCTGGCACAAGATTCAGTGTTTGAATTCTCTTGGCAAACTCTTTTAAGTTCCAATTATAGCTTTTTTTATTATCATTTAAAAGAGATGCCTAGAAAGGTCTGATTTCGATGTGTGTCAGGCATATGGATTACTGAGCAGCTCAACAGGGGAGGAGTTACTTGGATACATGAGTAAATGCCATGTTAAATCACAACCTTAAACAAAACAAGGGTGACAGAGCTATGTGTGAGCCATTATGCCAAGCGGGGGGGAACATACGTCCCTACAGTGTACCTACAATGCCTACCCACAGAACTGTCTCCTGGGAAATGCTGGGTTCGTTTCTGGAAAGAAATAGCTACCTCTCCTTGTTCCAAGGTATCCACTTCAGAATTGCAGGCTGCTGGATCTGTTCAGGTTTATCAAGTCCCTCCTGCTGTTCACGGCTGAGCCTACCTCTTTGCAAAGTCTCCTCTGCCACTGGACTAAAGAGCTGACCCTACAGCGTTTCACCTGGTATCATTAATACAACATTACAGCTTTAAAAATTCCCCACTTAAAAAAAAAATAAAAATTCTAATACAGAACCAGCCTGTGTTGAAACAACAAAATTTCTTTACCAAACCATATAATGAGTAATCTAATTAAATATGTTATACATCCAAGGTGATTAAGTGCAAAACATTAGGAAAGAGCCTACAGAAAATAAATCATGGAATATGTAATCTACACAAAGTTCTACAGCCTGAATTTACGCACAGCACCATCACAGTGCCTGAATTTAAAGGCTGTTTAAAGCCTGTAGCTTGCTCACTCTTCTCTGTATCAAACTTCTGTGTTAATGGAGTTTATATGCCAGCCTATCCACCATAGGGTTTAAGGCAGATTTTTCTGCTAGAAAAACTCAAAGGAAAGTAACTCATGATCAATTGTTCTCTCTGAAAGGAAGGTTACAGCTGTCATTCCGATACCAACACGTGTCGCAGCATCTCTCTTCCATAATGCAGGATGTGGTTTCCATAGAAATATCTTCATACATCAGTATCTACACACTCTCCAATTATTCCCTTTTGGACATCTCATGCAATCCAATAAAATCTTTTCAGAGCAGGGAAATAACTAGGCTCAACTACAACTTAATTACTTGCTGAGAAGAAAAAGAAAAGGCCAATTAGGAAACAAAAACTTTATTTAAAACAAAACACAAAATGGAGAACATGAGTCTTGCAAAAATATTATATCTTACCTGAAGAAATGCCTCCAGTATTACAAATTATGAACAGTCACAATTTTTGAGAACACACTGAGATTTTGCCGATTTTTATAAGTACAGTTATGGTATCATTTTAACTTGTTTGGCAGCCTTGTCTCCCACTAAGCCCCCAGGGCCTGCTCTTTTTCTGAATCCTTTTCTGAATCGCTGAGTATTGCCTGCACCATGTTCTAAGTCCTCTTGATCAGGACATGGTGAGTTTAGAGTCTGTGCTGCTGCTGTGTTGTCTTTTTTTTCTGTAGCATCTCCTGCCACTTTCTCAACACCATGAATGCATTCAACATCCTGAAATAAGAAGCAAGACAGAGGGAACACCAAATTATACACAACCAACATAAACAGTGACTCGATCCCAACAGAAAATGCCTCTGTCAACCAAGGCCACCATAACCATGCAAGGCAAGAAACTGAGCTGCATTGTTTGTATAGAACAGCTTCATTCCCGCTGCCCCTTCTGAGTTCCCAGAAGTGTCAGCACAAAGAAAACCGGGAGTACATGGAGCCTTGATCTGGCTGGGTGGGCTCTGCAGCCATGACCACAGCACATAACGCAAGAGTGTGCACCACAGGGGCCAGTGCTGTCACAGCTTCCCCAGGAGACCTATGTCTGAAGAAAACAAACTGATTTAATTGTGTGGCAACCCAAATGTGCCAGGGAAACAACCCCTACAGCTCTTTGTTTTGCTTCCACTCCTCTCTCCTCTTTCTTTGTTACTTGAAAAATCTTCATTACTGTGATTTGTTTTCTCAGATACATGTATCCCCTAACTAGATTTAGGCTTCATTCAAACATCTTGGCCTGCAAAAAGCTAAGTGCAGTCAGATCTGCAGCTCAGTAGTGGGATGGAATAATTAGAACCATAGAGATCTTGGCTTAACCATTCTAAAGGTGTCACACTCAAGCCCCTGTGCAGGCACAGGAAAAGCCACAGTTCAGTTCAGAAAGCCACTGCATTGGTAAACCTTGGAATTCATTGTATGCCAGCTTGGTTACAGTTCCTTCATCTCAGTAAGGATCAAAGTAAAACATTTAGCAAAAACAATCCTGTAGTCTTTACCCTCTCAAACAACTATAGTTGTATAAATTAGCTACACAAACCAATTACATGTGTGTGTATAAATATTACCTTCATAAACCTGTGAGTAGTAAAATAAAATCACCTATAGCTGTCTTTGATGGTCTCATATTTAAACCTCACGATGACTAAAAAGGGAAAAGGCCACTAATTAAAGTGACAAAATAACAAATTAATCACTTTACCTTATTCACCTGGTCCACAGATGGTTCTCTGGGCTTACTGCTTTGAGCATTCTCCATCTGAGAGCCCTCTTCAGCCTCTGGAGAAATGGGGTGAATAATTTTGTCCCAGAAGAGATTAAATGGTAAAAAATGTTAGCAGACTTCCATGGCAATTTTAGGAAACACAGCAGAAAAAAGCTCTTGCCTCACTTTTGTCAATTAACCAAACCAGGGTGGCCAATGACACTACCACAAAAGACTAATATGAACAACTAAAATGCCTCTGGGTTGTTATTAGCCTGAGTGTTGTGATAAATCGATCATCTATTCATCTCTTACAGCCAGAAAACCTATACTGCTTCCTGCCTTTCAGAAACACAGATACTCTGATGAATTCAGGTAGAGGATTAGGAGCAATCATTTGAAATTGATTCTAATTCTTGGTCAGTCCACTTTTTCTTTTTTTTTTTCATTAGTTCATATTTCCATGCTTCATGATTATGACTAAACTACTTCAAAACAGCTCCATTTACTGTTTGGTCGATTTAGCACCTAGGACCAAATCAGTTAAGTTATTTCTGTTCCCAGAAGAGAAATGTTACTGTGCTCAAGTGACTAAGATTATTTGCTGTAAATAAATGTCTCCATTTTGCAAACAATGAGAATTAATTCAGAAATAATGATGGCAGCAATGTGTGACAACATGCTAGAGAGCTTGATTTTTATAACCCTGTGAATGCATGCAGGCAGAAACGTGTGTGCAACATCCAAAGAGCCTGATCTTTATAGCCCTAAGTATACATGCAGGAGAAGTGTGTGTGCATCTCTATGTCTATATATGAACATCAGCTGCAGCAAGCAGCACTGCAGTTTAGCTGTACGGCCACTAGATGCAGCCACATAACCTTGCAAAATTTAAAATTCTGACCTCAGGATTACAGACACCTTTTCTGGAATATTCATGATTGCAGAAATCTTAAACATTAATAGGATTAAATCCTGAATACTGGCCTCCTGAAAAAAATAAGTATAAGCAGAATTTTCAATTTTTCTTCTCAATTATTTTGCTCCAAAATATAGCATTGCAAATGTCAACAGGGATCTAAGAAATCAGAGCAGAGTAAGACTTGTCTGTTTTCATGGTGGTTGCCATAGATCAGACTGGGGCTGACAATATTGAATTACATTGTGTTTTGCTTTCTACATAACAGAGTAAGCAGGAATGAAGCACTATGTTTCCAAGTGACACCCTAAAGATAGAATCGTAGACTGGTTTGAGTTGGAAGGGACCTTTAAAAGGCTGTCTAGTCCAACCCCCTGCAGTGAGCAGGGGCATCTTCAAATACAACAGGCTGTTCAGACCCCCATCTGACCTGACCTTGAACGCTTCCAGGGAACCCTACCACCTCTCTAGGTAACCTGTGGCTGTGTTTTACTGCCCTCAGGGTAAAACATTTCTCCTTTTATCTAGTCTAAATCTCTCCTCTTTTAGTCTAAGACCATTGCTTCTTGTTTTATTGCAACAGGCCCTGCTAAAACCTGTCTCCATCTCTCTCACAGGCCCCCTTTAAGTACTGAAAGGCTGCAATAAGGTCTCCTGGAGCCTTCTCTTCTCCAGGATGAAGAATCACAACTCTGTCAGCCTGCCCTCACAGGCGAGTTGTTCCAGCCCTCTGATCTTTTTTGTGGCATTTTCTGGGCCCACTCCAACACATCTATGACATTCCTGTGCTGAGGACCCCAGAGCTGGACACAGCACTCTAGGTGAGGTGTCACCAGAGCAGAGGGGCAGAATCACTTTCCTCAACCTGCTGGTCATGCTGCTTTTGATACAGCCCAGGATACAGTTGGCCTTCTGGGCTTCAAACACATACTGCAGCTCATGTCCAATTTTTCATACACCAATATCCCTAGGTCCTTCATAGTAGAGCTACTCACAATGCTTTCACCCCTCAGCCTGCATTGATACCTGTGATTGACCCTCATGAGGTTCACATGGGTCCATTTCTCTCTAGTTTGCCCAGGTCCCTCCGGACAGCCATCTCATTCCTCAGGCACGGCCTGGTGTCATCTGCAAACTTGCAGAAGACCTAAATGACCATGTGTGTTGGAACATGTAAGTGTACAGCTCCAGTGGTTTCCATTCTGTGCCACATCCTCTTCCTCTCTGTGTCCCCACACCACAGCTCTGGAACACGAGTTTCTCTTTACACATACAGTAAGCAGCATGCTACATCAGACAATAGTGGATTCCTTCACTCAGAAAATGATTCTGCTTTATGAACTATTAAGAAATATCAAGAAACCCTGGAAAATTCTCTTATTTCCTCATCAGCTATCAGACAGAGCTATGCAGGAGTGATGCTGCCTTTAGCTCAAAGCAAAACCAGGAAAAAAACCCTAATTTTAGCAGGCACTATCTGTCCTGTGCTCTCCCTTGGTATTTCCCTGGGTACATGATACGCACAGCACTGGGATAACACAAGCACAAGAAGCACACGAGTAGATATCATTTGTAAAACAGATATACTAAAGGTATTACAAACTGTTTTAAATACTGAATTTATAGTGGATTTACTTTCCAGTGAAGATGGGTGGAAAAAAGCCTGTTCAGTACACTCAGTGTAAATGAAAGTGATGCCCAGTGTATTGCACACCAAAGTGGAGAAGGTAAGTTAAAAAGCTGGGGTTTATTATATATTTCAGTGCCCGACAAACTTGATTCTGCTCCCTTCCACTGCAATTCACAATTCATATAAATTGAAAAAACACACATACCCATTTCTGGCTGATACTTTCCTTCCTTCCTCTTTTAGTAGGTATCAGATACCTCATTTACATGAAAAAGAACTGGTCAAAGCAGTTCCCAGGCCTTACATATAGTTTTTAGTGACAGCCACTCTGGTGAAATTATATTTACCCACAATTTGGGTTGTCTTGGTTATTTTTGTAGAAGATGGCAAAAAGAAGAAAGAAAAAAATGAAGGCTCCTCCCCTCCAGAATCCACATTCTGTTTGCTGATCTGCTTATAGTTTTCTTCAATTGCCGTTAATAAGCTGAATTTAGCAAGACAGATTAAAGGAAAGAGCAACACACCAGTTTCTGTTGGTTTAAAGCACGGGGAAGATAAATATAATGGCATCAGAGGCACCCAGCCTAGGGCTAAATTCTGACTCAAGTCTCCTGCGGGGTGCTGCAGACAAGATGAAACACAGTGTCTCAACTGAAGGTCCCCAAGCCAATACAAAGCAGGACAGATGTGGGAAGGCATGTGAGCAATTTGCTCTGCAGCACTCCTTGCTGCTCTCCCAGTAAGAGAAAATGTGTCCCCTTCTTTAGGAACCCAGTGCTTATCACAGCTTGTGTCCACGCAGCAGAGGGGCCTGTCTGCATCTCCAGGCTAGATTACATCAGTAAGACCCCCACGTGAACTGCCAAAAGGTTTTCCTACTCTGTCACTACCTTTCATGAGTACATTCCCAGCAAGAAGGATTTACCCCATAGGAGAGTACTTTAAATCTTCCAAAAACCGTAATGAAAATGTTTGTGTTTTCATTTAAGCATTGGTAGCAAAATTGAAGGCAATTAAACACATTGCCGATTTGCCATACAAATTTCTTCTTTGTAACAATTTCAGAGAAATAAACCTCCCTCTATAACCCAAACACTGTTGTGCAACAGGAACTTCTGGGGCTAACTTCTGCCCTGCTGAAAGTGCACTGTAATGCGAGTTAGGGCCATTTTAAGCCAAGACTCTTTGTTCAGTATCTCTCAGATGTTCTCTAGTTCAATTTCATTACCTCATAATTTCTAAGCAGTGTCCTGTTTACTGGGAAGAAAGCCATGAACTGGACTGCAGACTCAGTAGTTTCTCCATGTGCAAATAAACCACCTATCTACTATCACCCTTGGGTTTATCCCTTATCTTTATATAACTAACATGGCCAAGTTCACACTGTTTATTTTAACTCACTTCCCAAAGGGGATGACTCCATCTGAATTTTTAACCAGATATTCATTCGCTGGCTCCAGTCTCCTGGTGCTTCCACCTCCCACAGTCGCTTCTGCTCCTCAGGATAAGTCTGCAAGAATTTCTGAAAAACTGAACAGGAGAAACCAAGGCATGAATGAACGCAAAACACAGTGGAAGGAGGAGTGTATTCTAGCCTGGAAGTTCTCTCAGACATACTTTCATTAGTTCCCTTGGAAGTCTTTTTATCTCTTTTCCCATTTTGCCCCCCCTCCTTTTTTAATTCTTTTTCTTTTTTCTTTTCTTTTAGCTGGGGCTTTTAGGAAAAGTCTGTGTGAAATGACCTAAACAGGAACAAGTGGATCCTGTCCATCTCTTTCAGTCTATATTACTTCCTTGTGGGCACAAATATACAGGACTTGAAATTACTTAGCCCTCATCTTCTGACACTGCATTACAGAACTATCTCCAGACACTAAGCAGGTTTTAGACTAACAGCAGTGCAGGTTTTTTCACCCTCCTACCCTGAAATGAAAGCTCTTTCAGTATTTTCCAGCTTTAACCATTAAGAATGCTACTCTAATTTCTAGTTACAAAAAAAACCTTTGTATCAGTTAGTTCTTGGGCAAATACTTCCCTCCATTTTACCACCTCTACCCTATACCCCATTGCTGGAGTTTCTTTCCCTCTTTCAGTGTGCAAAACCGGAAATAGGAAGAACTAAGAGAAGTAACAGGAGTACCTAGGTCAGACGTATGATTACCTACAGAAAACATATTCCCACAGATTATCACTGTCAGTACAGGCTGATCATTTGGATAAATGATCAAATTCAGCCTTGCTTACATTCTCAAACTGAAATCTGTCTTATTTAAAGGTTTCCTTAGGATGTCTCCAGAGCCAAGAGGAGGCATATATTTATAATTAACAGTTCAAAAAATTGAAGGAGCATTCTTGTATTTTCCTTAATCATCATTCTATCAGTTCCATCAGCTATACTAAGACACTGATATGTACACAAAAAAGTTATTTCCATGCTTCCTCTGTCTGTTGTAGCTCATCATAGTATTGAATGGAATGGGCAATTTATCTTCAACATTCAGGTGAGTTTAGCAGTGGGATGTCAAAACAAAACCCCTAATTTTGGTATGTAAACAGTTGCCTTACAGTAATGAGCAGATCACTGTCATTCATTTCATCCAAGGAAATCCAAAATCAATTATTTCAAGAAAAGCTACTTAAAGTAACAAACATACCAAATGAGAAATATCTGACAAATGTGGGTTTGCTTCCTTTTAAGCCCCTATAGCACATACTAACGAAAACCGCACATTTAGTACACAGATTTAGAGGAAAAGTTTGCTTCCTTTTGTCAAAGTATGCGATGGTGGTTGTAATGAAATTAAAAATAGGCAGTGACTTCACAATACTCAAAACTTAACTTGCAGTATTAGCATTTTATAAAAGTAGGACCCTGAAATCCTAATTGGAACATGTTACAAGTCAAATTTATTCACTCTAAACTCAACTGAGATGACAGCACAGTCTTGCAATGTACTCCTAGTGTTAACAGATAAACAATGCAGCTTTCTGATCCAGAGTATCTAAACCATTGATGCCTGCCATAGGGAAAATGGAAATTATCAAGAGAAGAGAAAGATTGTCGCCAATACTATTCCTTCCAGAATTTAGAAACAGCAGTACCTTAGAAACTCCAAGAGTACATTTGTATGTATTGGGGTACATCTGTATACATTCAATGGCACACACTGAACAAGAGAAAAAACAGAAAACAATCCAATTCTGCTGACACCTGTAGGAAAAAGTCTGTGAAGCCAAAAATCAATAGAAACATCTCCCAAGAAATGATAGTAAATATTGTCATGCAGAGAATAACTTTAGGTAAAAATGCTTTTATAAAGAGAACAGTTTTATAAATAATATGAGCACAGATATTTTCTGTAAATTTTACTAGCAAAACCAGAAATTCAGCCTGAATACAGAGAAGACAGATAACTACTTAGTGATCTTTTAGAAGTGCCAGATGCTCCGACAGTAAATAAAAAACAAGTGCCTGGACGACTGAGCAGAGCCTAGGTATTTGCCTTATCAAATATAATTTCTTACAAATGCAGTATCTACAAGAGCATTGTGTGCATGGTGTAGGTTTGACAACATCTTTTGAGTCTTTTTCCTCTCTGTCATAAAATGGTAAGGCACTGTCTAGGGCAATGACATAGTTCTATTTTTAAGAGAGAGCAAGACAAGAATGCAAAGTGTCAGGCAGTATGAGGTTTATGCTTCTCATTGTATTACATAAATATTGGCCTACCTTTCCATAGGATATTGCAAGAAAAGTAACTGCTTGCATGCTAACAATGGTCCAGTCCAGATGAGTGCACTGAACTCTTACACAGTTAAGAAAATTCTACCAAGACCATATTGAAATTCATACATTATGCATGACCCTTACCTAACATTTCCACATCAAATGATTTACCTTGATACATGGCAGCAGAAATAGGGCAGCTGATCCCCAAGGCATCCTCAGCCATGAAAGATTGGCAGAAATCATGCAGCATTTTCATCCCTAGGCCACCTCTTCTGTACTTTTTCCGGACAAATATAGTATCCAAAACTGGCAGCAAGTAACACTGACTGGTTGTGCCATCACAAAGGCTCCCTGAAAGCAGACAAGTGAAAAACAGATGAATTTGAAAACACAATTGGTACTGTTGCACTAACTGCTGTGTGATTCTAGCCACAAATACTGTCCTGATATCTTTCCCCAGACTATGAGGATGACCTCAACTGAGACAGTAAAACACCTTGCAGGAGGATGATTTGTGCAATTAAACTGAGAAGATATCCATAATGTCACTTCCAGGACTCATCATGGTATTGTCCAGACTCCAACTCTTCATAAACAGGCCACCCAGGTACACAGGCAACCTACACAGACAAGTTCACTAGAAGATGTAACTGGGCTACAGCCAACGAGGCATAAATATTCTGAATTTAATCTCAGTATATTCCTTTAGCTTTTGGCTATTCTGGTAAATCATCCCACAAACTCCTTTTATGAAATCCACTGAACTATACAATGTAGTATGACCTAAAAGCTCAGAAGATCCAAACTGTCAGATGTAGCCAGATGGTGGGGAAGGCTTTCCAATAACATTCAGGCTAGCAATTTAATGACCACAGGGAGAGAAGAGAAGCTTTCTTGGCCTCTGCATACCTTGCTGTTATGCCTTTTCAAATGGTATGATAATAGTCTTAAGTAAGACTTGACTGGCCCCATCATTTATACCTCCTTTTGACTTCTACTGTTTAGAAAGTTATACAACCCTTGTACTTGCGTATTCAGTCTTTGATCTCCTAGTTCAGTAAATTCTGTAGAGAATTGTATAAATTAATATTTCTCTTTCAGTTATCTGCCAACACATATCCAGGAGTGATCTTCAAACCTTTATTGGTAAAAGAATTATAGAAAGTGTTTGGGTTGCTGCACCTGAAACTGAAAACAGATCCTTAACTGCTCATGCTCACAGTGCTCTAGAACAGAAGAAAGGAAGTCCAGCACTTGCCTCCTTCAGAAATCAGAGCAGAAGCTGGGCAGCCCCAGCAACTCAGCACATAACAGGAAAGCAAATGACCACCGAAAGAGGAAAAACTGTATCTGAGAAAGCACCAAGTAGAATCCAAGTGACAGCTAAACTCATGGCAGCAGCTTAGGTTCAACCTTACACTGCAGCACACAAAAGTCACACCTCTGCAGGAAGATGAGCATAGACGTTAATTAAGGCATTTTGGTATAAAGCCATAAACTACTGAGTGGTGCATTTTAAGGAAGTACTGTAAGAGCTCCTTTGTAAGTGGCTCAGTTTCTCCCGAGTGGTAATTTATCACATTGGTAACGTGACTCTAATCCATTGCTTGAACTACTACTGTCAATGTTAAACTCAGGTTTTCACTCAAGGATGGTCTTTGCTAGTAAACACATTCAGTCACTTGAAATTACGGGGACATGACATAATGCTCAACATGTGGACAAAATACAGACTCAAGTATAAACCTCCAAACTATTAAACCTCAGTTCTCAGTGAGAACTGTCAAAACAAAATTAGAACCAATGGATTAATTTTGCAATCGGGTATGGTAAACTTAAACTGGAATTAAGGAAAAGTTGATTAAGAACAGATACTTGGGGTCCAAAGATGTCCTAAACAACTTAGGGTCCTGTGGCAGAAGGTACGTTAGCAATTCACTGTACAACTTCCATTCAGTGCAGAATACCTTGAAAACAGAACCTCAGACTATTTGACAGTACAAGCATTCAGCCCTGAAATGAATGACCAACATCAGTTCACCAACTTCCTACATATAGGAGAAGGTCACCACGGAAACATCTTACTGATATATTTTCATTTCTAGAAAATAATTATTTTAGCAGCATATGCTGTTTCTGTCTAGGTATATGAATGTTTAAACAGAAATGGATATGCAGGCCTTTATAAAAGAAAAAGATTACATTTTCTTACTTTGTTGCTTAAATCCCATCGAGACCTTCTCACTTTTCCGCCTTACCACTTACTATTCAGTCCAGTTTTCAGTGTCTTGAGACATGAAACTTCCATCACTTCACTTAGACCTATTTCCGAGTTTCACAGATCTCCCACTAAATGGCTCTTCCTCAATTTCAGTGTAAGACTTTTACTTAATAGGTTAATTTTTTCTTTATCACATCCTTGCCACTATCCTAAACTGAGGGCTACTTCTGTTCCTTGAGTTAGTGTCCAGTACATTCTGTGGATAGTTGCCAGGCCTGACTTTAATTACTCTTTTTTCTAGGATGCCAATTCAGCAAAGTGTACATGACTAGACCCTTATTTGTCAACGCTGGAGCTCTACATTTAGCAAAAATCCATATCACACATACTCAGCCATACAACAAGAGTATGTAGCTATGTAACCAATCCATTCAGATCCAGGCTCGGTCTGCTCCTGCTTAATCAGAGCACATGCTTAACTTCAAACACATGTTCAAGCACGTTGTTAGAACAGGATAGGTTTGTGGTGGTGTTTATAACCTTTTGATATTTGTAACACATGATATGTAGTTACTTTCTTTTAAGGAGCCAAAAAAATGAGTATATCCCCAGTCCCAGTGTAGGCTGCCAGCCCAAAAGAGATGTTGGATTCCAGCAGTGTTGCGCCATACACTTTAAGAAAGGGACAAAGCTTTAAGGATTTCTGCATGCTGCAAGTGTCCTTGTAAGTTTATTATTACCTCATATAGTCTGTCACCTATAAATCCTGATGAGACTGCTGCGCAGCAATCCCAGGAGCTGAGTGATTTATGTTTGCACTCCTAATTTTGCGTTGAGAAGACAACAAAAGCTTGTAATGTCTAAAGGCACTGTAAATAAAAAAAAGCATGAAACCATTCTTCACCTTATCCCTGGGAAACATATTAGAGGAGTCATAGCCTATGGCCATTTGAAATAAATAAAATAAACAAACAAACCTTTGAAACAAAGGCCATTTTGCCTCTGGTTCCCATCCAATAGCAAAGAAGTTACCATAAGCTAATGGTGGCCCAGAACTGACCACTCGTCTCTCACACATTTGGTTCAGAGGTTTGGTTCATTGTTGAAACCCACAAACAGATGAGTTTGAGGTGAGGGAGGAGACAGGGGAAATAAGGGCATTGGCAATGGAGATGGAAGTACTCATACAGTCTGCCCTTTGAAAGCCTTTGATCTGTTTGGTTAGGTCATGAGTGCCAAATGACCAACTTATGAGCCAGCAAAATGGTAAACAGATATTACAAGGGCAGGAAAGCAGACAGTCATTAGCATTCCCAAAGAGCCACAAACCATTAAAAAACAACAATCCAGTCCCCACATCCAACACACCCAAACAAAACAAGGTTGTGCATACTGACTATTTCCCTGCTGAACAAGGTGGCTTGGCACACACATGTTTGGACAGGCCTTAAGCAGGCTGAGTGCTTATGTAAAGGGTGGGGAATATTTCTGCTGAATAGATCCCAAGGTCAACCCATTGTGTGAGTTTGTATGTGAGAAGGGGAACAAAGGTTCTGGCTTCAATAAAATGTAATGAATTCATGTCTCGACTGGTATGTAGTCATTTAATTTTTATTATAGCCAGAACCTTCAGTCTGCCTCAGAAATGCACATTAAAAACATTATTGCTAGAAAACAGAGACAAAAGCAATTACCCAACAAGATTTCAGCTAATTTTCTTTCAGGTTAGCTTCAATTTGGATTTAATTTTTTTTTCTCAAATAAATGTACGTAATCGGTGAAAAATAAAATCCTATTACATTTTAGTGATTATTTGCAGAGAATACCACCAGGCCTACTAAGGTATTAAAAGCAATTTGCAAAGGCTGGTATTAAGAAAGGCGTGAAATGAATTACAGCTTGGACAGCCACTTCCAAACACCACCTCTAAGGCTTTGGGGCAGCAGAAAGCAGAGACTGGGCCAGGGTTGCTTTGCTGCCTACTTTGTATCAGCATTGAAGGTTTGCAGTCAAATCATGTTGTGGAGCACCTCTGAAGAGTAAATGAGAAGCCAACAATGCATTTACTCCTGGTTCAACTGCATGTTTTACAGCCTACAATTTTGTTAAGGCTGGTTTGACGCACAGCACAAAGACCACCACTTCTGTCCAAGTTTTCACTACTACAGATTGACAAAAAGGGCACAACAAGCTTGGGAACGGACAAGCCTTGCCAATCTGACTCTTGCTTTTTGTACAGCAAGTGGGCAGCTCCTCTGTTCTAGAAATTGTAACAGAACACAAACCGTAGGATAGTAAATGTTATGAAGCTGTATATAAAAGAGGGGGCTTGATTTGTTTTATTCTTGAAGGAATTAAGACACTCTTGGCTCATAGCACCCTCCAACTTCTTTACTGATTTATTTGCATTTTGAATCTTTTGCATTCTCCTGACATTTATGTGCAGGTGCTACAAGTCCACTTCCAGTAATTACTAGTCCTCAGTAAATAAAAAAAGAAAAACTTTCAGGAAATTACATGGTCTCATTGTATTAAAAACAGTGTCAGTAACTGTGGTCATCAATCCTACATCACAACACGAAAGACCTTCTTTTGAGGTTTTCACATAGATTTAGAGCACACCAAGAAAAAAAAATCTGAAAGAAACTCTTAAAAGAATATAAACTATATATCAAACCTGAAGTATCTATACGACTGGTTTCTGCAAAATATTTCATTTTCAGGTTGCTGTCTGCAAAGAAAGGCACAGGGAAGGTCACTTCCTGTGGTACCTTCAAGTAGCTACATTCAGTGAGGTCTAACTCCTCAGCTATCTAATATGAAAGCTGCTGACATAGATAAAATTGGAGACATTTATCTTGGCATGTGACAAAGTGTCTCATCAGCCTCATTAGTGCCTTAGTACATCTCATCAATCTTTATTATACCCAGTGGTAAATGCTGCATGCCTATCATTGGACAGGAACAGGCACATACCAGAGAGGCTAGGTTGGTGATCTGTGTAGTCATGAATAAATTTTTGGTTTAATAAAGGTGTCTAATGCTCATGAAAAGTGATAGCCTTGAAGAAGAGTCTTCTGTTTATCTACACAACAGGTGCAGGATGGCCAGTGTCACTAGCTGCCAAATTGTCTTGACAGCTTGACTTGCAGTTACTGCATCTTCAAGCAAAGCAGGAGCACAAGCCTATCTGTCCTTTAACTAAAAAATCAGAAGAGATCCAGTTCAGAATGTTCACAAGATAGATGTGTGGAACTGGACCAGAATTACAAACTTTACTTTGTACAGGCCACCTAGGAACTGGCAAATGGAAATGACTTTACAATATTGCCAAGATAGTTAATTGGAATCACTGAAGTCCACTGAAAATCGAGTTTGCGTAACAGCATGCTAAATCTGTAGCAAAGCTACAACAGGCTCTCTCTGCCTTGGTCACCATCCCTATGATTCACCCAGATGACTTATGTTTGAAATAGCCACGCTCCACAGAGCAGTTCTGGATTATTTGGCTCCACTGAAGCACGTTTATTGTCATACTGCAGATAATGGAAAATTCACAGATGAGAGTCTCAATTACCTAGTGAAAATAAATCTATAAAGAATGGCCAGGTAATTGCAGAGCATGGAAAAAGACAGTCAGAATCCCATAGTAGGCACAGAGGAAAAGAATTTCTTCCTAGGACCGGAAGCTGTAACAGCACAATATAAAGTCCTGTACTTAAAGCTGCCCCTACTAAATATTCTGATCAGGAAAGTAAGAGGAAAAAAACTTACATTATGATAAAAAATAAGTTTTAAAAAATATCTAGAACAACCATGTGAAATACAACTTCTAAGAGATTTATCTCATTCTGTTTGAGGTCTAATAAATCCATGGCTCTTCTAGAACATAGAGAGAACCAGAGCACGACTGATATGAAATGGAAATCACAGAACTTCAGAAAGAGGAATTATTTTCTAAACACATACAGAAAATATCAAAAGGAGGCAAAAACATCAGTTTCAAGCTTCCCGAAAAGGTTCTGGCAAAGGACTGCAGTTATTTGTGACCCATGCCCAGAAAACAAAACCACTGGCAAGAAAAGACAGATGCTGACAGAGCTGGACTTGAAGAATTTCTGTTTTATGTGGACCTGGTTTAAACCAAATTTGACTCTCAGCTTACTCAGGAACAGTTTCAACTTGGCTAATTCTCCACCTATAACAGACTACTGTGCAAATTTATTTTACTGAAGCACGAATCATTAGAGCCCATGTAAATGTTTCTTTCCAAAAACTTTGCTCAGAAATATTTATGGACTTAAAGGAAAATGTACTATGGCAATTGAAGTGTTTGCCAGTTACAGCACATGTTCACCAGCACGTGCATAGACATATACAAGATTCCTTTATCATAGGCGGAGACTTAATAGTTGAGTAGCACTGTACCAGTACAGTGGTGTACAAGCTACACCCCAGCATGAAAAAGGATTTGCACATACCAAGGCAGCAAAAGAGCAGAATATTATTGGTACTGGTCTTTGAGACCCTATCAGAGAAGGCATCATCAGACTGTTCCCTGGAATCCAAAGCAATCTGTATCTGTACAGTTCCCAACATATTTCTTCATCTGTCCTTCATCCACCTTTTTTGGACAAGTGACAGCTGATGGATGACTTGAACAAAGCATTTATCTCCAAAGATACAACCTTCTCTACATTTAAGTTGCTGGAATCAAGATGTGTGATGGTTTGAAACTGTCTCTTTAATTTTTCTTTGCAATGTTGAAGCAGAGAAAGTGAAAGATTGTAAATAAGTCACTATTGGGTGTAGGAAACCAAACATACACAAATCTTAAACACAGATGCTATATGGGTTATGTACTCAACTGCATCCCCGGAGGTATTCTAAGGAAGCCTTTTCCCCTCTAGACCGGTTAATAGCAATGTACCTGCACTAATACAAACTTGTACCAGTGCAGATATTCCTAAAGAATCAAATACATTTTGTTTCTTCTCTATGTTATGTTAATCAATTAATTATCATCCTTTAAACGAGTAGTGCCACAAGTGGACAAAGCACGTCAGGACTGACCTAGTTCATACATCTTCCTCTACACAACACAGCCACTGCTCTTCACTCATTCAAGGATATCATCACTTCTCACCACCAGCCTCTCCTGATAAAGTGTTTTTTTCACTGTGATCTGCTCTCCTTTTTTCAGGAGATGCAGCCTTCCATTCTGTGGGTAGGCCCCACATTCTTTGTTCCTAGATGTATGTCCTTCCCCTTGACTGCACTGAAACATACTTTATTGGAACAAGCCAGTACCTCAGATCACTCAGTGTAACCAAGAATAGAGTTTGGAGCCATCGTGTTTAAATGAAAATAATATGGATGACTTCCAGATTCTGGGAAGGTCTGTTCCCCAGATTCATTCTGAGACAGCCTTGATATAAAAATGTAAATGAGAGACAGAATTATTTATACTGAAAGATAAACAAAAGGATTACATTTCTAGCTATTAGGAACCAATGGAAACGCATCTCTAAAATGACCTTACCTTTCCTCTTGACCGAGTAAAAGGCGACAGCTTCGCCATTTCTCCAGAGTATCTTGGCACACTCAGTGGCAGAGTGAGGTAGAAAGAACGCATCATTAGCTGAACTCCCTTCCAGCATTCCAAAAATAATGTAGTTCAGGACAAAGAGAACAACCCTTTCTTCAAATGTCTGGACCTTAGAGAACAAACAAAAACAGACCAAATAAAAATGAAGCAGAGAACAGTATTTTGTGTTTCATAAAAGGCTTCAAAATTAAAAAGGGTTGGGAAGGAAGAGGTCAGAAAACAAGTACATTTAATTGGGGGAAAACACCTCATGAATTAGTTCAAATATAGTAACGAAACCAGGTTTTCCCAGTATTCCACCCTGTAACCAGAAGGCATAGAATAACTTAGAAACAATTTATAAAGCTTGATATATCTCCTGTTGTCACACAGAAATTCTAAAGCAGCAGGAATTATCTTGATTGCAGTCACAACCAACTGGTCACAGGTTTGCAAACAGGATCAAGGCAATCTAATCCTACCCAGAAGTGAAATAAAGAGACGATTCACTATGTTATGCTGGTTATCTCTCCCCTGCTACCTCTCTCTTCAGGGCCAAGACCCCACCAAGACACTATAAAAACAAAGAATAAATACAGCCTGTCCCGAGCCCCTCACAACCTAGGTGTAAGACAACAAATTAATTTTTGTGCTGTGCTTCTTTACTAGAGGACCAACAAGACAGGATGATAGAGGAATATAAAGGAATAAGACTATATTAGTTATCAAGATGAAAAGTGGTACCAACAAGGTATAATACAAATGCTGAAAAAGAAAATGAGAGTTTCCACACACAATGACAACTTACCACCTAGCAATGAGTTAGAAAGGGCAAGTTTCGTATTTTCAGATACTTTTTTTATTCCCTGTTGACACAGGAAATGCTTGAAACCCTGTGTTTCTGCTCTAAATTCTTGTATTTGTACCTCAAAATCCCTCCAGTTCAATTATTCACAAAAAGTCTAGTCAATTCAGTGACTAATTAAATTCTATGCATGGCAGATATTCAGGGAAAATAAAGGAACTGAATAATTATGGACCAAAGGGGACACAGAACAGAGGGTTGGGTAGGAAACAGAACTGACTTAAGGACCTCATGGCAACAGAAAGCTCACATGCAGTAGGCATCTGATTTCCTAGTTGAAAACAGATTACAGGCTACCTAGATCCCTCAGATTATGAAAAAGTACTTGTATCCTAGTAAAATAATTTTTCTGGGAAAAGAATTACAGATTTATAAACAGATTGTCTTGGGGGGCAATCACTGCACACCTGAAGGATGGCCAAGGAATCAGGCCCAGCCAACATGGATTTAGGAAGGGCAGGTCCTGCCTCACCAACCTGATCTCCTTCTATGATCAGGTGACAGCCTGGTGGACGTGGGAAAGGCTGTGGATGTAGTCTACCTGGACTTCAGCAAGGCCTTTGACACTGTCCCCCACAGCAAACTCCTGGCCAAGCTGGCAGCCTGTGGCTTGGACAGCAGCACTCTGCATTGGGTTAGGAACTGGCAGGAGGGCCGAGCCCAGAGAGTGGTGGTGAATGGTGCCACATCCAGCTGGCAGCCTGTCACTAGTGCTGTCCCCCAGGGATCAGTGCTGGGCCCCATCCTGTTCAATATCTTTATTGATGATCTGGATGAGGGGATTGAGTCCATCATCAGTAAATTTGCAGATGACACCAAGCTGGGAGCAGGTGTTGATCTGTTAGAAGGTAGAAGGGCTCTGCAGAGGGACCTTGACAGGCTGGACAGATGGGCTGGACAGATTATAGCATTCAACAAATCCAAGTGCTGGGTGCTCCATTTTGGCCACAAGAATCCCATGCAGAGCTACAGGCTGGGGTCAGAGTAGCTGGAGAGCAGCCAGGCAGAAAGGGACCTGGGGGTACTGGTTGACAGCCACCTGAACATGAGCCAGCAGTGTGCCCAGGTGGCCAAGAGAGCCAATGGCATCCTGGCCTGCATCAGGAATAGTGTGGCCAGCAGGAGCAGGGAGGTCATTGTACCCCTGTACACAGCACTGGTTAGGCCACACCTTGAGTACTGTGTCCAGTTCTGGGCCCCTCAGTTTAGGAAAGATGTTGAATTGCTGGAGCATGTCCAGAGAAGGGCAACGAGGCTGGGGAGAGGCCTTGAGCACAAGCCCTATGAGGAGAGGCTGAGGGAGCTGGGACTGTTTAGCCTGGAGAAGAGGAGGCTCAGGGGAGACCTCATTGCTGTCTACAACTACCTGAAGGGAGGTTGTAGCCAGGAAGGGGTTGGTCTCTTCTCCCAGGCAACCAGCACCAGAACAAGAGGACACAGTCTCAAGCTGCACCAGGGGAGGTTTAGGCTGGAGGTGAGGAGAAAGTTCTTCACAGAGAGAGTGGTTGGCCATTGGAATGTGCTGCCCAGGGAGGTGGTGGAGTCACCATCCCTGGAGGTGTTCAAGAGGGGACTGGACGTGGCACTTGGTGCCATGGTTTAGATAGTTATGAGGTTTAGGGTGACAGGTTGGACTCGATGATCTTTGAGGTCTCTTCCAGCCTTCTTGATTCTATGATTCTATGATTCTATATTAATTTCATGAAATAAACAGAATATCACATCTAGTTAGATGAGACACTGTTCCAAAGGGTGCTAACACCTCCCATCAGACAATTAAGTAACATTAATGTGAGGAGTTAATGCAAACGCAGTAATTCCTTTAGTAGGCAGTAAGGGGAAACTAAAAACAAAGCAAAATAAATTTCACAGGTGAATCAAATTGCACACAGAAAATTGTTTAGAGAGGGTTAATGTGCATGTCATTGTGCAATGGGAGATATGTGAAGTACTTGGCAAGCCACATAGGCTAGAACCCCCAGGTTATAAAGCGCGAGCTATAAGAGACCAGAGACAATTACACATGATTGTTCTAGCTGGGAAGTTCCAGGTTAAGGTAAGTGTTTAAAATAGCATCCTTACCGAAACCAGCCCATCTCTAGACAGATCAGCTGTCTTTACAACATCTTCAACAGGCCACCAACGCTGGTTCAGATAAACGGCCAAAACTACAAAAAGACAGCGGAACACATTACCTGCAAATAAACACAAACTTGGTTCCCAACCTTTCTACAAGCAGCCTCAGATCTACTTCTGCCTCCATCTGACTCCAGTTTGTTCTACTGTGAGACAGTAGAACAACAATTGTATTACCATTTCACCTCTGTGTCCCTTGATCCTCATTTTCAGTACCACAGGCGGCATCAAGTGAAAGTAATTTTGCTCCGCAATTGGTGTGACAACCTGGGTGTGACAGCCTGGGTGTCATATGAATGAAGCACTTCCTACATAACATCTGTCCAGTAGCACAGTAAGTTTCAGTGGCATCTGGACAGAGAGTGGTACAGGCTTTCCCTTGTCCACATGCACACATGCCTGTATTTCCACCCATGCAAATCAAACACAAAAGTTTTCCTATCTGCTTTATGAAATCACTTTTCAACTGCCTTTGTGATTGAATTTCTATATATCTGTACCTTTATAGAGTACAGACTCACAAATCTCTGCATGGACAGATATTGACAGAAGTTCAAATGCACACAGAGAGGTTTCTATCAACAAAGGACAGATACACACCCACAAAAGTAAGATATACTTTGCCCTGAAGCAAAAATGTTTGATAAGCCTACACGTAAGTCAAGTCCTTGTGTAGGTGCTATGCAAAACTTGCACCCCACTTCTTCCCATCCTTCCTGATTTTTTTACGTATGCAGAAACAAGTATTTAAGCCCTGCTCCTACATGTTCATCTACAGAATTCATTGCTTGCCATTAGATTTACAAGGGAAATTTCAAAGGCTATAGAACAGATTTTAAGGTCTTATATCATGTTTTTGAATAAACACAGAAATTTGATCATTTATGACCACCAATGCATCAAATAGCAAAATATTCCAGTAAAAAGAACTTTTATTGTCTGTACAGTGGTGACATCCACCTAAAGTACATGGCCACAGTTTCAGGATTGCCTAAGAACACCAGTGACTTTACTATCTTCAAATAGGGCAGCTAGTATCCCCATTTTTAGACAAAAAGAGAAGTGTGCTGCAAAGAACAGCAGACATTCATGACTCTTAATTCTATGAGAGTGCACAGTCTACTGGTTTTCTAAGCCACCCAACTAGGGACAAATCTAAGTTAAAAACCATCTATGAGTTAGAGACAAACTCACACACAAGGAAGTGAAATGGCTTTAACAGGATTCATCATTTACCTGCTTTAGCCTCAGGTTATATAAATGACACTGGTATGCACAGTTTATGCATAGGATAGTTTCGCTTTTTGCTCCAGCCTCAACCAGCTCCCACTGGCTTTAAGGCTGGAGATTCTGCTTAGCTAACTTATACTTCAAATAAATTATTAAAGCATGTACCAAAAAGCTTTGTATACTAGGTTAACAACAAAGAAAGTATTGCACGCAAGGGCAGATGCCTGTTTATAGCACCAGATTCAATTAATTAAATGTTATGCACTTACTTGCATGACATTTTCATAATTTCTGTGATGGATTCCATTTTTTCCCTCAGTCCCTTCACCCTCTGCTTTCAAACAAGCAGTGGCTGCTCTGTTACACATCCATGAAACACACAGTGACAAAGGGAGCCGAGTCAGACACTAACAGGGTATAATGGGCTGACTTTAACAGGAGCTGCAGAGAGGTTTAGCACATAGATCAGACACACATAACACCCTTAGTAAAGGTCAGAGAAGTTTTTTTAAACTTTGAGGAAAATAGGAAGATGCACAACCATCTTCTAAGGAGCTACTTTATAGAACGTTTACTGTGCTATTCAATAATTTAAATGTGTGGAAGGGAACACTAGTTGACATAGCAACAGTCACATCACATTACTTGAGCAACCTTATCTATATGGATGCCTTCCTTGAGGCAAAAACATTCCTCCAGATTTCACACAAACATATGTACTTTGCTTTGTGTTATAATTTTTCAAGTCAACATCTGGTCTGCAGTTAAATCCATCCATGCTTCCCCATATTCTCATTTTCGTTCTATAATCAACTTTGAGGAACACTTTTTCAAATGCAATCGTATTTGGTAAGACCACATGTTCCTTCACTCTCCGTACCCAGTCTTGTTCCTTCCAAGACTTTCAGTTTTGTTCATTTCATAAGAGATCAACTTATAGCCAACAGTAAGTTACACACACCACCTAAACCCTGTGAATCGTGATGTAGATGATTACAACGATCGTAGGACTGCAAGACTTGATGTGCTTGATCTTGCAATTGCACACCTGTGTGCAATGCATCAAGTCCAATACATTTCAGATCACAATTAATGGTGTTCATCCATGCTCAGCTGAGTGGCTTGCCCTGGAAGCTCTAGCTTGCTAAACCTCAGCACTTTGATTGATTGAAGTCAGGCAAACATTCAGAGTGCTGCAAGAAGTTGAGAGGCTGTGAAGCACACGATTCTATACCACTATGGATATTTGGAATGCAGCACCAAGAAACACCAAGTTGAATTAGGCACTAAGCATAATGCAATTATGATTACGAAATGTCTCCTTTTGCTAGGCAAACATGGATCCCTTCCCAGCACAGGTCTGGTTTATATTTGTATTTTCTAGGCTGTGCTGGCCAAATGTTCCCACACTGGTGTGCAACTATTTGAATGAAATGTGCACATCATGACTCTACACATAAAGAAACAACAACAAAAATCCCAACAAGCAAACCAGCATTAAGCTTGGTACTTCATTTTCCCCAGCCTTTGTCTGAATCGCTGGAATGGCATCCCTCAGTCACAAGCTAAAGGCAATACTATATATGAGAGAGGCCAGTTAAGTTCGTTCAATAAATATAGAATGTACTAGGTTCTTTACCTTAGAAAAAATCACCTTTACTTTAATTGTAGCAGTATTTCAGATGGATGGCACACTTAGAGAGCCTACTTTTGCCAGATTTCCAACTTGGAAAATGGTAAATTACTCCAACAAGCAGTTCCGTGTAACAGAGCAGGCTCAGAGATCCTACACTGAACTGCGTTCTGCAGCACTGGGCATACCCTGAAGAGTTGTGTTCCCCACATTCCTGTCTTTAAGATGGAATAGGAGCATTTCTCCCTCCTAACAGTCTTATCAAAATAAATACATTAAAGCTGTGGAGGCATGCAGATGCTGCAGCAATGGCAGCCATTCAGGTATCTAAGACAGATATCTTTCCTGCAGCCAATTACACTTTCTTCTACAATTCGAGTTTTACTCAGTGATTTGTAGCAAATGTCTTGTGATAAATGTTCCATGGTATCTAACAGTTATTGTAAATTGTTATATACAGCACACAGAAACCGGCACAATAAGGTATGTTTATTTAGTGTTATAAAGACGTTAATCACCCATGCTATGCTCTGTAAGCCTTTACAACACAATTTACATGCTCGTAAAAATATCTGTACAGATATACTAACAGAACAGAATACTCAGCCCATCAAAAATAAATTAAAAATGCACCCAACCAAGACCAAGTTCTAAGGAAAAGCTACCATATCCATTTTCTCTTTGAAATATGCAGGTCATTTCAAACTACAAGCTACACATTACTTCTGGACAGCCCATCTGATCAAGATTAGATATAAATCTCAGTGCTGGAATCAACCCCTTTAACCTATATTAAATACTAATGAAATATCATCAAACTTTAAAGCCTTTCACAGGCAAACTTGTAGCTAAGATGCTAAATTAAGTATTTTTCCAGAGTCTGTATTATCAGAATTTCAAACAAAAATTAACAGATAGACAGTATTTTCTTTAGGAATTGAGGGGAAAATAAATACATTACAGTGGGTATTATTTCATAAGTATTACATACATCATTTTATCTATGTAACACTTGACCATTACAGATGTAAACAGAAATGAGGCTGAAAGGGGAAATCCCATCACATGTGAGCAGAAGACATAAAAGATATACAGAGCTTTCTCACTGAGATTAAGGTACTGCTCAGGTGTGTGGTTAACTCCAGCAACTGACAAGGCTTTGTACAGACTTCATTTTAGGGGGTAAGGGATGCCTGGGAGCCACCAGGAGCAAAAGTGGAAATGTTGGACCACATCTGAAGGAACTAATCATGTCAGGGATAGAACTGGAAAAGAGAAACATTCACAATTTGTAGCCTGGTGTTGAAAACTAAAAGCCCATTAGAGGCTGGAGCACATCAATGTGCTTCTGGACCGCTCCTAATTTCATTTCAGCCCAAAGTAATCCAGTTCATCCACTCTGAGACCACTCTTTGACATGAACTGAAGCATGGGACATGGGGATAACCAGAAAATTTACTCCTAAGAGGACCCCTGGTGTGAAGTAAAACTAAAATGCAGACGTCCCTGGCAGCACATGAGTAAAGGAAGACATCAGCTACAGCAGGATTATTTGCCTCTCCTGTCTGCATGAAACTCATGTTCATAAGAAAAGTTTTTTCCTCAAGAGAGGAAAAAAAAATCATGCAACCCATTCAGTGTTTTAACTTTCTGTCCATCTCCTTCAGTGACTAAGTTAATAAATATTTTTTTTCTGTGAAGTAACTGGTTTTGAAACAATTCCATCTGTTCACTAGTCACAACAAAAGGTCATACAGGTAAGCAAATCCAGACAGACTCACCACATTAAGACAGTCTACTGCTTTAAAAGTCAATTCCCAATCTCTTGAACTGTGGGAAAAATATTTGGACAAACTCTTCAAATATATATATCCATATGTCTAGGTATGCACACACACACACACACCCCCCAGCAGATTTTAGAGAACTAATAAAAACTATTAAAACTGATCTAAAGAAAAAAAACATCACATCAGATTCATTGTGTGTAGGAAGGCTGGCCACATGTTTATAGCATATAAAACCCAGAACAAAGAACTTCCAGTAAAATCCTTTAAATCGTACCTTTAGAAGGAAATATTAAAAGCCAGATGATGTAGGCCTTACTTAAATAGACTCACTGATCCCTGTGACTGCTTCTGTGACTATGGACTGGTGACTCAAGCTGAAGTTTTGCAAGGGGGTAGTCTTGACTGACAGTAGTCAGTCAGTCTACTGCTTATAACATAATAAGGTGTTTATTCTGCTAGGTTTAACCTTTTAATGTAGATAGCTATCATGTAATTTAGGCTTCATTTCGCACTTCCTTGAGATGTTCCTGTGGGAAATTATTTTTTCCTTGTGTACCTGTATCTTATTAATCCTTGTTCTTCCTAATACTATTAGATAATTTAGCTGAAGTTGTGTGCTAAATGCACTGCTTTCACCTGCATTATTTAATAATTCTTTCCTTTTGCCTTGCCCTTGTCAGATTTCCATTCTTGTCATGTAGCTTAAACTAACTTACTGCTGTTTTCAAGCACATTTTTTGCACGACTCACTAGCTACATACACACAACTGCACTCAGAGAGCAAGTCAGCTGTCCCACACAGACACTTCTCTCCTTTGTCACACCAGTGCCTATCTCCCTTTAGAAAATTGTTAATGTAATACATAAACTAGTGGAAAGAAAACAACTCTCTATCAAGAGTTTTAGAGGGACCAGAAAGTCTCTTGACTAGATTTATAACTTGTAAAGGTCTCCTACATTCACCTATGTGAATCACAACCCATTAGCAAATGTCCAATCAAAATCATATGTAAAAGGAGCAGGAAAACATTGCAGAATCTACCTCTAACCACAGATGATTTGAATCCAGGCTTTGTCCTTACAAAGAAATTTCCCGGTTACAGGGTTTGGACTGAAAAATGAACACTCACTTATTCTAATAGTAACTGTTCTAGGAGTGTAAGATTGTTACATGACACATTTTAGAACTTTACATAGAGTACGAAACATGTTTGCTTTGCCTTTGTTGGATTAAGAATACTGGCTATTAAAGCCTTTCAAGCATAGTTTATAGCTTATCCTTTTAGAAAAGGAAAAAACAACTATGCTTTTAATGACAGACATCATAAGTTTGCTGCCACATTTGGAAGCTGAAAGTTTAACAGATTTCATGTGTTCTGTACCCCCTAAATGACACAACTAGTCATTTCATAGGTTCCTGTCTTTGCTGTAGAGGTTTCAAAAATTCTGCACCCTTTTGCTTCACAACAGCTCCAACGCTCCTCATTTAATCTAGGTGGGTCACAACCTGGGCTTTAGATACTATGCAACTTGGAGTTTGCTGTTAATGACAGTGGTATCAAGAGTTGCTACTTATTTTACATTTGCATTTTTTGACATTCCGTACTCAAACACATTTACTTAAGAGAGTAAGTAGGAAGAAATCAGTTTGTGTCTGAAGATACTGTAGGAAAGCATGAAGAATTCTTAATGAAATACATAACTAAGGATGCTTCTAGGGATGCTTGCTAGGCTGAACAGATAAGTACTGCTGAGCTTGACAAGTCCTTGAGCAATCAAGAATGTAAGGACAGGAAGATAGAGGGAAGCAAATTGGTCAAGGCTGGCCTTGGAGCCGATGAGGTAGGAGAATCATGCTAAACAAGCTAAGGGGCAAGAGCAAGGTGTCAGCTGCATACATCAACGAGTTCCAGGAAAACGCGAATATGTTAATTATTTCTTGGAAAATTAGTGAATGTGCACAAAATGTCAACATACATTCTCTGTACAATGCTCATTCAACACACGCTTGGGTGAATTGATCTTCCTGTGTCTCTGGCATGACACAGAATTCATGCCAGATGAATTCAGAGAAATGCTGCATTGGCCGTAGAGAGTTTCTTTGCGTATTTGGTAACACTGTGATCCCAACAACAGCAAGATAAAACATAGCTACAGTTATTGATCAAATCTTAATAACCTGTTGATACTCTAAGCAGTGACTCATGCAACACCAGTAAGTACATGCTGACTTCTACTGCCTGTCACACAGTTGTAGTGCATCCCTGACACATGGCTGTAACAGGAAAACACCGGCACTACTAGCAGTGAGCAAGACAAAGCTGGCAGAGTTTAAAGACAATTGCCAAATAAAACTGATTTAACTAAATTCCTGAGTATGGTTTCACTCCAAATTTACTCCTCACACATCAGTACTGGTAACAGGAGTCAATTAAACCTAGGACTGAAGATACCATAAAGTGAAGATACCATAAAGTAAAAATAATAGGATTAAGAGACAGTAAGACCTACATTTGCTCTTGTTTAAGGATTTCAGAATTCTATTCAAACTATAATGCACGGAATTTCACATTCAGTGAAATTAGAATTAGAAAAAAAACAAATCACAAGCCCTGAAAGAATAACATTTACCTAGGGCACTTTTTCAAGAATCAGTAGTTAAGCAGAGAACTTAAAAGCCCTGATTGTCAGTTTTCCCCCCCCCCCCCACCAATCAGTAGCCCACCCACACAAACCCCTGACAGGTAAATCACAACTATTTTGTATTCAAAACAAACCCCAAAATATTTCAATATATAAACTAGCAGACCATCTTTAAAATAATGAAGTACAACTACTCAAATATCAAAATATTTTGACTAATTCTAACCTGTCTCTTTATCCTTTGGATCAGCTAACAGCAACACTTTGCAAGCAGGATTATTTCGGTAGAGAGGGACAAAACACACACAGGAATCTTCAAGTTTAACCTAAAAAACAAACAAGCCCTGTAGCCGTTTGCACTGCAAAGTTCACAAGAAGTAACATTTAATGTGTTAGAATCCATTTACAATACATTTTACTAACATTTATAGTATAAGCTTAGCACAACAGCCTCTCAATCCTGAACTTCAAGGCACGGAAACATACATAATGTGTTAAGTAAAGTTAATTTAAAAGAAATCAAGCTACCCAAGTTAGGGAAGACCTTAGCGCTGACTTATTATAACTAGTTCAGGACCTGGCTTTGAACAATGTTACATGCAGACAAATGGTGTTATGAAAGACCAGACACATCAAATAAAAGCAAATACAACTTGTGTTTCTTACAGCATCGTTCAGCTGAGTATTTGTGGTGTTTTGCAAACAATGAATTAAGCCTTAGGGTACAAGGAGTATCAAAGCATTAGGGCAGTGCTTCGGCAGTTTATCTGCAAGGCACAGGGAGGGTAGATAATTGGCACAAGGTGGTTATGTTGTAGGCAAAGCTAAAATAAAAATGCAGCTCTCAAGCTCTCAGTCTTAGACCAAACTTCTAAATGATGTGGCACATAAACACAAAATTACTGTGCTCAAACAGCTCTATATGCATGGAGACGATGATTTCCATATGAATATTGCAAATGCTCTCATGTAAGTTTAGGTACAGGCAAAGAGCGTGTATAATTTAGCACAGTATGTACTGTACTTTCAAAAATCTGGTCCATTGTGTGTATGTGGGTGTGCCTCTCTCTAATTGCACCCATTTGTCAGTTTGCTATGAAACTCAAATCAGTCACGTGACACATTTAATATTTCTCAGTGCATGGAAGGAATACTATGAATATGGATTTTTCAAGATAACAACTTCAAGCTGAAAGCAGTGTTCAATAGATTATGAGTGCTTGAATATTGGGATCATCTATACAAACACTGGACTGCAAGAAAAAACACTTGAAAACTGCCTGAAATCTGTATTTATGAGTTTTATGAAATCTCAGTCTCTTCTGGGGGTTCAGCCACGTTTTGCAGGCCTCAAATATAACAGCATCAACGCCATTACGGCACCTAGGAGCACTGCCGGAACAAAAAGGCCAGCACTATTTCCAATTCTGCTATGGCTGTCATTTTGGTTTGTAAGGTAACTTGCTCTTTTGCAGGTGCAAACACCACCAGCATGAGCCAAGCATAGCCTTCCGTGTATGAAAGCTGCCAAGAGGCTTCCACCCTGACTTGCAATAATCCTTGCTATTTGTGTACTGAATGCTTGACTGAAGACCATGCCATACCAAAAAGAAGTTCTGTGACCTGAGCAAGTAGGCTGACAGCCACTTAACACTTGCTAAATAATTATTCATGGTTGCCACTCCTGCCACTTGAAACCCGCTCTAATTCAGGTGCACAGAGGGAAGAAAAAGCTGGTAACTGCAGCCATTATTCAGACACCAAAATCATCCTCCTTCACATTATAGTTATATAATAGAGATTGTTAGCTGAGATGTTCTCTGGGGATAGGAGCTTTACCTTATTGCATTTATTTTTAATTACAAAATATCAACATTCTTTGAACTATTTATTATAGAGTATAAGAAAAAAAATAGTACAGAAAGAACATTACCCTTACTCATGTCCTTGACTAGCTGTCTGACTGCAGATTAGATTAGACCTGAATTAAATGAATGCAAAGAGAAATGTGTTGCTATGAGACTCAAAGCAGTCATGTGATTTATTTAAGGTCTGATGACAAGCCACAAAAATCAAGACAGTTCTGAATCAAAAGACAGTACTTAATCACACAGAACCTACAAGATGGTACAGGGAACAGGCCAGCATGGATTTAGGAGGGGCAGGTCCTGCCTGACCAACGTGATCTTTTACAATCAGGTTACCATCTGCTGAATGCAGGGCAGGCTGTGGCTGTAGTCTGCCTGGACACCAGCAAAGCCTTTGACACTGTCTGCCACAAGAAGCTCCTGGCAAAGCTGGCAGCTCATGGCTTGGATAGATTCACTCTGAAATGGGTCAAGAACTGGCTGGAGGGTGATGCCCAGAGAGTGGTGGTGAATGGCGCCACATCCAATTGGTAGCCAGTCACTAGTGGTGTCCCCCAGGGATCAGTGCTGGGCCCCATCCTGTTCAATATCTTTGATGATCTGGACAAGGGAATTGAGTCCATCATCAGTAAGTTTGCAGATGACACCAAGATGGGAGCAGGTGTCGATCTGTTGGAGGGTAAGAGGGCCCTGCAGAGGGACCTTGACAGGCTGGGCAGAGGCCAATGGGATGAGATTTAACAAGGCTAAGTGCAGGGTTCTACGCTTTGGCCACAACAACCCCAAGCAGTGCTACAGGCTGGGGACAGAGTGGCTGGAGAGCAGCCAGACAGAGAGGGACCTGGGGATGCTGGTTGATAGTAGGCTGAACATGAGCCAGGAGTGTGCCCAGGTGGCCAGGAGAGCCAATGGCATCCTGGCCTGGATCAGGAATAGTGTGGCCAGCAGGAGTAGGGAGGTTATTCTTCCCCTGTACTCAGCACCGGTCAGGCCACACCTTGAGTGCTGTGTCCAGTTCTGGGCTCCTCAATTCAAGAGAGATGTTGAGGTACTGGAACGTGTCCAGAGAAGGGCAACGAAGCTGGGGAGGGGCCTGGAACACAAACCCTATGAGAGGCTGAGGGAGCTGGGGTTGTTGGGGGAGAAGAAGAGGCTCAGGTGTCACCTCATTGCTCTCTACACAGTCTCAAGCTGTGCCAGGGGAGGTATAGGCTGGATATTAGGAGGAAGTTCTTCACAGAGTGAGAGATTTGCCATTGGAATGTGCTGCCCAGGGAGGTGGTGGAGTTGCCGTCCCTGGAGATGTTCAAGAGAAGACTGGATGAGGCACTTAGTGCCATGGTCTAGTTGATTGGATAGGGCTGGGTGAGCAGTTTTACTGGATGATCTTGGAGGTCTCTTCCAACCTGGTTGATTCTATGATAAGCCAAAACTCCACCTTTAACTGATCTCACTGTGTTCCTATTGCAGGAACATACACAGCACTGCCTGGGATTTGGATATGGAGGGATCTGGAATCTTTGCATATTCAGGTTTGTTTGTATTTAACCCTACACGGTCCACTAGAGGGCATTAAAAGAGTATTAAAAGCTGGTTGCGATCCCTCTCAAAGACGAAGCCGCCCACCTCAGTGTTTTTCTGGAAAATACTGCATATTATTTCCTAAATTGTAGAAAAGCCAACATATTCCAAACAATTATTTCAACTCATCCTCTTACTGGTTTGATAGCCCAGTAACAGTTAGCTCAGAACATCTTTTATGATCTAGAAAATGCCCAGAAGGAAAGGTTTCCTAGTTCAGAATTTTTAATAGGTCTGCTCAGTCCTCTCCAGTGCACTCCCCTCATGTGGCTCAGGAATGAATCTTAAAGCATTAGCACCTAAGCTGTTAATACCATCTATCAAAGGCATCTGATCAGAACTCCTTTGGGAGAATCTTTATTTAAAATTATCAATATAAGTATTGGAAAGACTAGAAACAAAAGCCAGACTGTATCACAATGGCTGTGTAAACTGGACAGTGGAGGCAGAATACAGAGCTGCGCCATGGTATAAACATCTACCAAGTACACTTTAGATTCAGACCTTCAGGTCAATATGCAAAGCTCAGCTAAGTACTTGACACCCTCAGCCACACTCAGAGGGTTTTAGACTTGCAGGTTAAGTTTCTCTCTCATTTGCAGCACGTAAACTACTTGAAATAATGCAGAATTTGCTGATTTTAAGAGATTTGTAGTCTGGCCACATCAATTTACCCTTATTCAGAGACAGACTGAGTACAACCAACAAATTAGTTTGCAAGCATCTAACTTGCAGCACGAAAAACATTAGCTTACTACCTCTTCTCCTCCTGGGATCAGAAAAACATCATGAGTGGATGATGATTTCTTCAAGAGTTTTTCATAGTAGATTTCAGCATCTGCTTGCAGAACCTCTGGGTCTCCTGCTAACGTATCTACCAAGTAAAGGCAACCTGTAGTTAAAATAAAATGCAAAGTATTTTTACTTTTTAAATTAACTAAGAAACATGCATTTTAAAACCTGTTTCCTCAGCAGCTGATTGGTGTAGCTGGGCTCTTATTGTTCCCATTGAAGCCTTTTGTGTAAAACAGTAAGGCTGGAATAAAAACCTATCTATATGTTATTTACCTCTTGACAAGCAATTTTACGAGGTAGAACCACAACAGCATCAAACCACATTTGTTTCCTTTGAATTCAACAAACATAGCCTCAAATTTCTCTAGGTGTAAGTTACTTCAAAGTTGGAAGAGAAAAAAAAAAAATCTTCAAAATACAGCCTGAGTTTTATTACTGTCCAAAAATATAACAGGAAAAGAATTCCAAAGCTTCCACTCTTTCTTGGAAGCCTGCCCCTTTATGGGTCAGTCCATGATCTGCTGTTTATCACTAGTTTTCTCTTTCTCTTCTTTTAGTAACTTCAGTTAGATACTTTCACAACAATGAAATAGTGTCAAAAAACATTTACTTACATAAGAGTTGCCAAAATAGTAACCATCACATTTTGTGCAAGGTAACTTTTAATCCATGTGACTCAATGTTAAAGGGTATTCATGCAAGGTATGTGTTAATTGCATGCAAACAAAAATTACATACACCTGATGCCTGTTAGCTAAATGTGAGGTCTAACTTGGTGCTGCTGAGAAACAAACCAGACTGATAGGTGGTTCATCACCAGCCCAAGATAAAGAACATCAGAAGATAGGTAACAGTATTCTGCCAGTCTTCTATCACAGGCAGGAAATAGTTTCAATTTAAGAGGCTTTCAATCACCAATTTACACCTGCAACTCCTGTAAGCCCCAAAGTGAAGACAAAATCTTCTACCATACTGCTATAGTTGGAGTCTTAGTTCTGAATCCTCCATTTTTAATCATGGTTTGTTCTCCCACAGCAGCTTCTGTGACCCACGTTTAACGTGAAACAACCACACCAATATTAAGCACAAAGTAAATGACTGCAACAATGAACAGTCTTATAAGGAACACTGCAAGAACTGTCTGTATTAAGATTCAGAAAACATAAATTATAGAAGTACCATGTTGAAAATGATACCTTTCAATGTAAAAATGGGAGCAGGGGATTTGCAGTACTAGGTCAAACTATTCACCCACAGTCCCACCATCCCCCCTCTGGTAGCGATCCAGCAAAAAGGTAAGAAACTACAACTGATCATTCACCACCACCCAGCACTGTTTAAAATGCTTTAAACACTATTTTCCTGCCCTTTGCAAGCAATCAGCTTACATCTTGAAGCTCAACACCAAAGCTATGTAGTCAGAATGCTAAACAGCTATTCTGTAAATGGTTTTCATATTACATTTGTATGTGACAAAATGGGAAAGAAACCAGTATTGCTTACACTGGCAAGTTGAGTTACATTATAAAATTCCAGCCAGTACTTAGCAGTGGCTATTATGTTCTGCAGCAGTCTTCCCCAGTGCTCTGTGTAACATTATCAAGAAAAACAGCCATATAAAGTAAAGAAATTAAAGATTATTATTAAAAACTTCAGTAATTTTCTGAAGTAAATTTACCAGTAAATTAGTTCATTGCCAAAGAGCAGCATATAAGGCTTCAGCTTAGCACAAAGCAAAATATTAGCCATGCTAATAAATACTATTCATGAGATGCTGCTTACAAGACTACATCCTGACAAAGCAACTTATTAATCACAATAATGTTTTGTCTTCACTGAACCAAACAACTAATACCTTCAAAGTTACCCTAACTTTCTGGTACATCATATGCTTGTATTCTAAGCTAATAGTGACCATTTGAAGGATAAAATAACGTCACAGATTAAATAACAATGGATTAGGGAGAACTACTGAGCAATTCCATTAATACAGCTTTCCCTGGAAGTACTTTTTTCTATTAAAAAAATAAACAAGCTTTTAGACTTTCATTGAATTTGTCTAAATCTAACTATTTTTCATGAAGAAAATAAAGCTGTCATGGTTTCTGTATACAAGGGAACAGGCAAAGACAGTGAGCAAGACTGAGGTTCCATTACGGACAATACAGAGCAGAAGTCTAACTTTAGGTACCTTGGAGTGTCCTTGAGAAGCCAGTTGTGCTGAGGCTGGTGTTTGTGAACATCCTCCCCAAACCTGTTCATGCATGTACATACCACTAATGCTGCTCAACTGCCATAGGCAGGAGAAAAATCACTAGTTTGATTTGGGGCTTTGGGTTCTTTCTAGTTAACTAACGTGTTTCTCAGTTTTTCCCAGTATGAAGTGAAGAAATTGTATTTGCCCTCCTGTCCTTTTTGTGCTCTTTTTGCTTATATGGAAAATCAAAACAAAACAAAAAAACTCTCTGCAAAATCTAACCATAACTGTTGCTATTAGGCATTTGAATACAAGAATTATTGCTAGCTAACAGAATGTTACAAAGGTTCCAAAATCAAAGGCAAATAATTTAACTTTGCTTTAAAAGCAATGCAGCACTACTCTCCTGTGACTGCTTCCATCTGAGGCCCTTTATCAGCATCTTGGGATACCAAAATTGTGACATTCCAAGGACAGCTTTTTAACCTTTTTAAACCTGAATTACAGGATTTCTTTCAAACTTGGTCTTGGTAGACTGTGGCAGTCAATCTGCTAGGCACCCAGCAAGCCCTTCTTTCAGACAGGTGATGTGCACAAAGGGTTACCATCTGGGGAGGGAGGGAGCGAGGAAGGGGAGAGTGAAGGGGAGCAGAAGTGGCAGTCATAAAAAGGGGGCCTCTTACTGCAGCCGCAGAGGAGGGACCATAAACCATAAGGAAAGTAAATTTAGACCCTGAGGCCTGCTGAGCTAGAGGGATTCCTGCCATCAGTGCTGAAGTGGCTGCCATCTTAAATAGCCAATGCTACCAAACAAGGTCAAGGCCTCACCTAGGGCAGGTTCTACACTGCACTGACAACAAAGGTTTACAAACAGGTACCAGACCTTGGCTTTTACAGGGCACCAGCACTGAGGGTAAAGAAGGAGGAGGTGAATGCAATTCCACTGAAAAAAACTCCTTATCTAGAGAAAAATAAATGAGATCTGAATGGGCACATTTCCATTTCAAGCACATAAAACAGATTTTAAAGCAAAACCTAACACTGCTTCCGCTTTTCCTCTCTGTTGTTTCCATGGAGCAGTCTGGGCCACATTCGCAAGTGAGGATGTGTAAGTGCATCTCCTCTCACTCTAGTGATCTGCCATCAGTTTTCACTAAGAATATGATTTTAAAGTGAAAAACTACAGCTAAAACCAGCTATAGAAACAAATAGGCAATGCCCATATCGCATCTTTATGAGATATTAACCTCCAGCAACTGTAGGTACCTCAGCCTAAAATACTAGCAACTCTGCCAGTGAGGCATAAACTAAGGCTCTTGCTTCAGTCCTGATCCCTGAACTCAGCTTCTTCAAACCCCACTGCTATTCCACCTCTGATCTTCTCCAGAAGAGAGATGAATTTTATGATAGTTTCATGACATGGACAAATACCCTTCTTGAGAGGTTCGAGTTCATTTCACTTATGATCCTAAAAGATCAATACGTGGGAATCCAGCCAGATAAGGTTAACACGCTTATGTTGTGTGTCAAGTAGACAAATAATAAATGCAATCATAAAATGTTCCACCTTAAACTGGAAATTAGTTTTTGCAGATTAAAGTCAGACCCTCATCATTACAGATTCAGCAAGACTTTCATTCTATCAGTTAAAGTAAGCAGGAAATATTTTTCCATGGGCAAAAGAATTTACTTTCAATACAACAGAAAACACATGGTGCCCATGCACTTGTATGTGGAATTCCACAAGCAAAACTACAGATTGCTCTAACGCCTGAAGGTGAATGACATGCTTCAACCTAATCAGATATTCTGAAGATTCTTTGTGTGATGATCCTTCTATATCCTCTGACACTAAATCTTGCACTGTAATAGAAATAATTTAACTGGAATATAGATAACCACAGGCTTATCTCATTCATATAATGCTACAGCAATTTAAATCACCATTATACCCCTCAAGCTCTCTTTCATTAGAGCAGTCATTTTAATAAACGTATTAATTTTACTATTTTGCCACTAGCTAACTAATCAGCTACAACTCTGTCTCTTTGTAAATACGTTTTAAGGTTCCATTAGTATGCATTGCCAAAATATTTAAGTCCTTTTTGACCATGATTAGGTATTTGCTTTCACTTTTAAGAAATTTCTATTCCTGCATTCATATGTAGCTTATTGTTTCCTTACACCAACAAAGTTCATGACGCAGTTTTTTTCAGCCTAGACACACCACTGGGTTGATTAAGATGCATTGAGGTAGTGCTGGTACTCCCAGAAAGACTTACTTGTTGAAAAGCCCATTTCAGAGATTTGTAAGACCATTTAGGATGCAGCCAGATTGTAAAGCAAAATACATCAACCTCACTGTAGATGAAACATGAAAAGTGTTATGTCTGAAGTGAATTAATCATTTATCCTACAACTACTTTTTCGTGTTCAACAAACACAGAGGATGATACTACACGCATCCATTAAGAATTGTGTGTTTACAAAAGAGCCATCAGCCACTGCAGAATTTGTATTTGGACCATGCGTCTTTGCACATTTGTACAAAATTTTACAGGTAAAAAAATACGTAAAATACTTGTCTGATCTCTAGTGGTGCAGAAACAAGACAAATGAAAAAAGAACTTAACATTTCTAACTTTCAAGTTTGATTATTTTGTATCCATTTTTGCAATTTCTAGTGCTTGTAAGTAGCAGTACTGGTTTAATTTTTTACTTCATTTTCAATTTATTTCACAACAAAATAATTTAAGACTCTTCACCAAGTTTTAAGTGTTTCTGACAGTTTTGTCCAAGAAATATTTTCCTTTTTTTAAAAACAAACAAAACAAAACAAAACAAAACAAAAAAAACACTTTGAGACAAACGGGCACCAACATAAACTACCAGTATATCATGTCACTATTTAGGAGTGAGTGTTCTTGTAATTAAACCAGGCAACCCAGACCAAAACTTGAAAGATTTATTCTTAACACAGGTGTGTTTCTGCAGCCCCCAACAAATCACTTCACTTTCTCTCTGGCTTCTTATCAGTTAAGTGTATGTCTTATCTACCACTTCAAAAGGGTGTTTCCCTTATCAGTACCTCTAAGTCACAACATAAAAAGTCCAAGAACTCATATAACATAAATCGTTCTCTGCTCTCCTGTGTCTGTCACTGCCACACTACAGCAGCAGGAACCATGACAGTGTCTAGGATCTAAAAAGAATTTTTTTTTGCCTTTCTAAAGCATGTACATATTAAAAAAGTGCTTTCCTGACTCCCAGAGGAGTCAGAGCTGTGTGTCAAACAGCAGTGCTTGACATCAACTCTTCTCCTTTCCTTCTTATGAGCTTGAACGTCTCTATGCATGTGGTTATCATTAGACTATCATATTTGTTTAACCTTTCAGAGGAAGGAAGAGGTCTTTGGCACATTCCCGCAAGAACAGACAGAACCTGACTCTCATATCCTGAATGTAATTGAGCAAGTGTATGTCAAAATCCCAAGTTCTAATGTAAGTGAAACTTCAGTATCATAACAACATGTGGTGGCAATGGAACTAGTGGGCAAGTACCATGGTGTGATGTCTGTCCAAAATGGTGAGGCAGCTCTTAACCACATGCTGTACATCACTAATTAAAACAATGTTCTTCCCCACTGTACTGCTTTTCACCATTACTAATAGAGAAATCACTCCTGGAACATCTAAGGATGAAAAAAAAATATCCATTGGCATTAATTTCTGTTTCAATTCAAAAATGCCATTTATATGTTACTTGCTCTTCTATCACAATGGCAAGTGCCAATGGCAAGGAGGGTTTCAGAAGACAAACTAAACAAGTTTCTGTCTGCAAATCATTTTCTGTTGTGGAATCAATAAATGAAGGCAGAAGGGAAATAAATAACTTAATCCCATTCCCAGTTAAGTAACCAGACAAATTAAGTAGATCAGTTCACCTGTAGCCATACATATCTCTACTGCAAACTGCCACTCAACTGCAGGGCATGCCAAATGCAGGATGCTATCGTATTGGCTATCCCAGTACTGCTAGCACATTTTTACTACTGATTTCAGAAAAGGGGAGAAAAAAACCTTTAAATATATACATATATATATATAGCAGATTGTAGATAAGCAAAGGCAGAGACTAGATAAACCTAACTGAAAAATATCAAACACCTTCAATTTCCAACTTCAGTGAGTTCTGAAGGCCCTCAGAACCTCATGTCGAGGATCTATAAAACACATTATTTTACTTATCAAAACTTAATCTGCAATTTATGAAATGGGGAACAAGCAATTAAACAATTGATGTAATTTTTTAGCTCTCTTTGAAACAAATACTCAGATGAAACATTATGACGTTTTCAAAGCTAGAAAAGCAAGTGCATATTGAAGGGATCACACAATGGCAAGTGCATATTGAAGGGGTATTTGCTCCACTCTAATCTGCATCTCACCCATACTGAAAGGTCCAGCAAACAAGTTCCAGCAATATCTATTTTTCCTCAAATGGATCTCTAGCAGTGTTATCAAAATAAAGCCACACCCAGCTCATAGTACAGATAAATTAACATACATCTGTGCAAACAGGCTACCCTCTGTCATATTACACACAGAATGCACATCTGGACTGGCATGAGTTGCACAAAGTTCTAACCTAATGTAATTGAAAAAAAGCTGAGGTATTATGGCCCAGAAACGGGGTTTATAAATAAAAACTGTAGCATGCTGTTAAACCATGGAAGCGCTACCAGCTGTAAGTATGACATACCAGGAATTCATACTGCTGCACATTTAACTCTCTTCTTCACAGAGCTTAGATGCAAAAAAAATAAAATAAAGAAGCAGCAGCTTACAGAAAAACTCAGAAAAGATGAAGTCTTGAAGAAAAGGGACATTCAGGATTGCAATTAATTAAGGTTTGTGGTCACATCAGGTTTTCCTCGAGGAAATTCTATGGATTCAGTGGGAATGCTGCTAATACCTCTGAACCTGTGAACATCAGATTTAAGTTCTTACTATGTACTGTTTATCATACAAACAAGAAATGGGCAGAAATGTTCCTGGAAAACTCTTACTCCAACTACTAAGGGCAGTGGTATGAATTTCCTTACATATGTAAGGAAAAAAAAAGAAGAAAAAAACAACCTAAATTTTTCAACTGTTTGTCTAGTTCCAAAATGAAATAAAATATAGAAGAAAAATAAAAAATCTTTCCAGAAGGACTGTGTCCATATCAGTGACTTTTTTCCAGCAGTTATATCAGCGCTATATCTTATTTTATCGTATCCATAGCCAAAGTAGCTTTGTCAGCAGAAGTTAATAGTCCAGGCCCGACCTCAAATTAAGGTCTGAAACTTGAAATTGAAGCAAAGAAGAAATGGGAATGACACCGAAACACATCACTGGAGTGCTTTCATTATTCAAAGAAGCTGATTTGAAAGGAAAATGACAGAAAAGATTCCGTGACCAGCAGTAGAACTTTTATGAGTGACAAGTTCAAATATAGGAGTAGTAATGCAATCTTCTACAAAGATGGAATTCAGAAAGGAGGATGCATTGGTCAAAAAAATATCATCCTATAACTGAAGGGAAAAGAAGAAGATAACATTTCCCATAGTGATAAACAAGAAATAGTGAAACAGCAGGAAATGACAATTCATTTTGGCAAACAATTGCTTCACTTCTGACCCAAAGCAAAGATCACTTGGATCCTCATATGAAGATGATTTCATCCCACAGGGAGAAGCCAGACAGACTGACAGGACAGTTTCAGGAAACAGCCATATTTTAAGACCAGGGAACATTTAAAATTGTTACTGAAACACTTACTGTCACAATCAGGGCTACTACTGAAATGTCACTTTAAATATGTATCCCTATTATCACCATTATTCAAAGCAGGTACGGGAAACTGAAGGTCACCCTACACACATCTTCATGTCACACCACCTATGGCAGTAGGTGTGGCATACCAAGAGCACCTGGAAATCTTGGTTTGATGTCATAAAGGACAATGTTCCCCAAAACAAAGTAGCAATGAAAATGAGACAACTGCCTAGATTTTCAGGGGTACCAGTTTCAGATACATCATTTGAGTTGCTAATGCATTCCATCTCCCAAATCTACTGCTCCTACCAGCAGAGTGTTTAAGTCTGCCTAAGAAAACCCAGCAGCCTTTCTCCAAATTACTTGCAAGGAACAATTTATACAGCCAGAATAATCTCAAAATAATGCAATTAATTCAAGAGGAAAAAAGGAAAGAAGAAAAAAAAAAATCCCTTCCCACAGTAATTTCCACTCTGCTAAATTTACTATACGGCTGCAAATTAATCACCTGCCCTAGCTATCACAAGCCTCTTAGCCTCTCTCAGAATTTGCTTTAATAAACAGCTGCAAGTACTGGGGGAAATATGTAAACGTCTCTCTTGTGCCATTGTGTCAGCTATTCTACATGCCCTTGAAGGTGCTCCAAAATCAGCATGGCTCTGCTTTTCCCTTTTTCTCCTTTTGAGAGGAGGAAGAAGCAGAGAAGGGAAGACTGGTTGGCAACAGAGGGCTAACTCTGTGCTTGCTGTGCTCTTGACAGTAAGGCTGAGAATGTTCGAATTCAGTTTATACAGGCTCTTCTGTAAGAACAAAAGAAACCACTGCTGGTGGTTAAAAATTCAAAAGGTTTTGATTGCAATGGCTTGACAATCAGCCAAAGATATGACTAGGGGGAAAAACACAGCAAGGCAGCTATGACCAGAATGGAAGAAACAAGGAAAAACACATGGCTTGACTTCAGAGCAGAAAATTGACTTAGGCTTTGCATAAACGACAGCATACCTCCAAGCTTGCCTGATCTATCGTCTGCCTGGAATGAGAACATGCAGTCTAAAAGCAGGGCCTATTAAAAGGCATAATGTTTCTAAACAGCATCTGTTACGTACTAATAAGCATTACTTAAAGGACACAGGCCTTAAATTGCTACCAAACGTGCATTTATCTGGAACTGCTGCAAGGCAATCACTACCAAAATGCCACATGACACCATGGGAATCTGAATAATATAAAATGTTTTAATTTTGTTTGGCTTGAAATCATTACACAGAAAAAAATATGGAGGCACTTTCTGAGATTTTGAAACCGTGCAGCTTCACAGGAATGAAACACTATCAAGAATTACATCAGCGAAGCCATTTGCCATCTGTTGTCAGTAATACTATAAAGACCAGCAATCAGCCAGCAGTTCCAAAGGTTACAAACACAGTATTTTTAAGCATCTACAGACCTCTCAATAACTGAGCAGGACAAAGTTTACTTCAGCTATGTGCAACCTGAGGGTCTGCCAATCACTTTCCAAGGACAACACAGAAGAACTGAAAATTGACACAGAAAGCATTTGGGAGTCTCTCAGTACACAACCTTTATACTATGTGGAAAATACACAGCAGCCTGTTCCACATAGGTTTTTACAACATGCCCACAATCACAATGTCTGCACACCTCCCACTTGCAAATTTAAACCAGCTAGACTTTCTCTTATGTTTGTTTTCTCTTACTTTCCCCCAAGGGAAGGAGTGTATTCACTGCAGCACTATTATGGAAAGGGACTGATGTTTGTTAGCTGGGGTTTGGACTGATTTTTTTTTTTTCTTCAAGAAAGGTAGTTAGGATTTTGTTTCCTGTTTTCTTGCCTTCTAGACCATAACTACATATTTATGTTATGTAACTTGCCTTACCTGTGGCATGGAAAGCATACGGGTTATGACAGCCCTTACATCTGAGACACATTTTCCTCAGTCTGAGTAAAATTCTACCTGTTCCACACATGAGATTTTAGTTATACTTGAAGGAGTACCATTGTTGATTAGTCTCATCTTTGAGTAGCTTTTCTAGACTTGGGGGCCACATTCATGATATGTAGTGCATATATGCTACCTGAACACCATAGTTTCACCTTCCAGACTGCTGGTCTCCTGCCTGCAAACTGATTAAAACGGATTTAATGGAAGGTAGGAAGATTTCCATCTTCCTAGAGAAATAGAGGGAAATTTAAGGCTTCATTAATGCAATTGTTAAACTAGACATACAGGTTTCTCATCCAGTAACTCACTATTTCTCAGGCTCCAGAGTTGTACATACCTATACATTGTTACTCACTGAATGTCCTTCCCAGTCTTACTGTTACATGGCTAACACACAGAAATCAGACTTCCACAGTGTTCTAAAAATCAAAAGATTTTGTGACGAGGCTGAATTCAAAACAAAAGCCTCAAGTTCTAGGTCAACAGCTGGACTGCCTCTCAATAGCAAGGTCTGCCTAGGACCTGTAAATGAGCTTAAAAAGCCAGAAGTGTGATCAATCTTACCATGTGAAAACCAGGTACAGGAACAGTCCTGGAGACCTAGTTGTAGCATCTTAATTACAGCATAACATAAACTGAAAAGCCCAATTTGCACAAGAAGAGCTAATGGCTCACTTCGTTATGCTCTTACAGTGTATTGTATACTCAACCTACTGCCAATTACTTTAAACATAAGTATATAAAATTAAATAAGTCAAAACTCAGATGATACCTAAAATTAATAACAGCTGTCCCAAAGGAGGAAGGAGGTGGAAGAAGAACTACTCTAAATATTTTATTTGAGAGAAATTAAAAGTCGGGGGGAAATGTAAACATCAGCTGAAGTAACACAACAGTATAACATTTGCTTGGACATGAAAAACCAAGTCCCATTCATATAGAGATATTTTATTTAAAGACATCAGCAGAACTGAGTATTAAAAAAAAAAAAAAACACCCTACAAGCCTGTAACATTGCTACAAATATTTTACTTTCATAAGTGGCTGATAGAAGGGAGAAAAATAGAGCAATCTGACTATGGTGCATTTAGCCATGAGGAGGTAGAGGAACTAATGAACAACATTATTTTACTAAAGGGGATGAAGGAGGCACTTTAGATAAATGGCAGCAACTCAACGAGTTTCAGAACATAAATTCACTTTGCATTTACCTGCTAGTGTGACAAATAAAGAAGAGTATAAAAACAGAGCAGGAGGGAAAGCAATGCAAAAGCTAACTGAGGTGATGCAATGGGCTCTTATCCAAACAAGTGCATCAAATACAAATCAAAAACAGTACCACACACCAGATTCCTTGGGAAATACGTGGTGGGGCATGTGCAGTAGATCCACCTGTCCTAAAATCGGCTTCCTTACCAAGCACTAAGAGCACTGCCATTTGGGAACCAACATAGTGTTTGTTCATTTCTAAGTCCACCATGTACTGAGTAGCAGAGTAGCCTCTATTGGCCTCTGCTAGGCAAGCTCCTCTTTGCCTAATGCCACAAACAAGTAAATTAACTCCTGCTGAAAGGAAATGAGGATTGAGTTGCTTTTTTCCCCAAACAAACAAACAAAAATCATTAGAAACCAGGTATTTCCTGGTTTACAGTCAGCTCATGGCCAGCACATAAAGTTTTTACTGAATACATTTCAAGAAAGGGTAAAGAGTCTGCAGAAGAGAAAGCCTTTCGTATCTCCACACCAAAATAATCCAATTCTTCTTCTGTGCTTCGTTAAACCACGCTTTTGCTCAATTTGGGTAAACACTTGCTGATGCTGCCTGAGATTTGGCCTTAAAAATGTGTGTTTCTTGTGCTATATTCTCTCTGCTCTTCAACAGATCTCAAGTACGTAGCCATTAAAGCCTTAAACTCGTGCACCTATGCTGAGACCTCCAAGCACATACTGGAAACAGGAGTCTGGAGACGAGCGTATCACAGGCATCACGTGTGGAACTAAAGCTGACAGAAATCATCAGGCCAGCTCCTCTCTGCTTCAGAACAGGTTTGGACTAGCCTAAAACCTAGAAAAGTTCCCTGTATGGCTGGAGAAAGAGCAAGAAAACCTGTAGCAGGGGATTAGTCTGCTTTGTGCAGCGTGCTCCTGACTGTCTCCCTCAAGCGATCCTATGAAAAGCAGGACGCAGGGAGCACGGCCATGAAGAGCCGGGGTTCCTCCGGTCATGACCGCAGGCGACCAAGCAAAGTTTTCCCAGAAAGGCCGAGAGTTTTGCGGCGCTTTGGCCGCTTTCGGAAAGCCTGCCCGCGGGGAGCCCGCCATTTCGCGCCGCGGGCTCCTCACAAGAGGCGCGAGTTGGCGCCGGCGGCGCCCCGAGACAGGACAGCCCGAGCGGGCGGTGCGTCAGCGAGGCACCATCGTCCAGCCTCTGCGGGTGGGCAGCCCGCCCGGCAAAAGAGCAGGAACGGGAAGCAGCGAAAACGAGCGGGACGGCCGCCGTGAGAGGAGAGACGGGGCGGGAGCGAAAGAGGCCAGGCCGTGGGGCAGCTCCCTAGCGCTCTCCCTCCCCTCTTACCAGCGGCGGCTCTTCCTCCTCCCTCGGCCTCCATCACTTCCTGTGAGGCGGATTGCTACCGCCGCGGCCCGTGTCCGCCTCGGAGCGCGTAGCGGTGCGGCCCCATCGCGCCGCAGGCAGCCGTGGAGGGCGGGCCTATGAGGGGTGGGGAGCAGCTGCCGGGTGGGCCAAGGTTCGGCTGACAGGAAAAGCGGCGGTCGTGGGATGTCTGGGGAAACAAAAGGACGGGGGAGGTGACAGCAAACAGTCTGGCGAAGTTTGTGTAGGAGCCAAGGCGGGAGAGGCGAGGGGAGGCTAGCTGCAAACTCCCAGCAGAGCGGCCGCGGGCTGAGGCGGCAGCCCTCTTCCTCCGCGATCACGGCCCAGCGGGTGGCAAGTGCCAGCCCAGGGCTACAACTTCACTTGATCCAACTCTGAACACAAGTTCCAGCTTCTTCATTTAAAAGGCACAGAATCACAAACCGTAGACCGAGCTCCAGCTTTTTTAAACTTAGACGGCAGAAGCAGAAGGTTTACGAGGGAAAACAAGTACAAACCCGGCCTTTTTATAGCATTCTTCAGCCACATACAATAGTGAGCATTGTCACTGTGAAGGAGGCTTTTAAAATACCTGGGAGAGAAACCTGCTATTCGTTATTGCAAATCGTAAAAACAAGGTACAGAGATGAAAACAAACACGCAGTCTAATTTTCAAAATTAGAAAGCAGAATGCAGTCGTTTGACTTCTGGATCCTTCCTACACCAAGTGTATGATCCCTTAATTAATATTAAAATAGCAGATACAATATCAAGTCAAAGAGGTGAAAAGTTCATGGAAATAACAGTACATTTTTACAGAGAAACAAACTAACCGTTGTGCTTTGGCGATCCAGGAACACTTGAGTGTCAGCACAGTGATCAAATACTCCCTAGGGTTGCTCCTTCTTTCAAAAGGTTTAAAACACACAATGAAGTAGATTTGTATTTTCTTATATTGGTGGATGTCTCATGACCACTTGAAGCTTTGTAGCTCCCACCACTCCCTGTATCACCCTCACCCAGAAGTTTAGCTGTGCCAGGCCTAGTTTGATGCAGTATTGCTATGTAACATTGTCTGGGTTTTACAGAGAAAATTGTTAAGCTGTGAGAAAGTACAAGGGCTAAAACCATGGAAGATTAGAAGCTAAAGTGACAGAAGTGCTGTTGTTGGGATAACAGTAGTTAGATAGTGAAAGAATGAAGATAAAAGATACAGAAGGAAAGAAAAATAGAAACTGGAAAGATAACTCAGTAATGCCAAGGATCAGCTCATGCTAACAAATGTCAGAGACCAACTTTCCCCAGCATATAGGAAACTTCCTGGCCAACTAAGACTCATCAGTTTTCTTATCAGGAGTGGTAAGCATGTTACTGTTTAGCCTAGTAATCTGTTAGTCCTAGCTATCTATTTTGCATGTTAGGTGATACATAATTGCTTACATTGTGTGACTTTGGCCTGTTTATGCATGGTAAATGACACCTGAACAGAAGCAACCCATTGATCCTGATTTGCATGCTCTCCTGTTTGTATGCTTTCTACCTGTTTTAATTATAAACAGTTGAAAATTAAATATCAAAAATCTGTCCACACAGAGCAGTGGATTGCTAATACTGCAAGACAACCAGAGCTGAAATTATAACAGCCACCCATCAGCCTGGCTATGTTTAAATTATATACTATTTCAAATTTTCCCCATTATTGCTAAGCAGTTATACAAGGAAGGTATAAATTGCAGAAGAACAACATAAGGCAGCAACATAAAATATAGAACACTATCTGACACCACCCCCTCCCCCCCAAAGGTAAGCTAAACTGCTGTAACATTTTTCCATTTACCATTTCAACGGAGTTTGTTACAGAAGAGGCATTGGTCCAGAGGGAATAGTGAACTTTACACTGAAATGTTTGTCTCCTCTCTTTCTGTGACATTGCATTCCATCTGCCTAAAGACCAGCTTCGGTCTTTCCTGAGAATCGTTTATTTTTATTAGAATGGAAAAGAAATACAGTGTTAGATCCTGAATTTTCTACTTAAAATCCCATTACAGTTAAATGTTAAATAGCATAATAGCATAATGGCTTGATCTCTTCCTCATTAAATGTTGAGCAGCTGAGAAAAAAATTGGAATATATTAAACACTTTCACTTGACAGTTTAAAACATCGGTCAATGCCTGCCAATAACAAGGAATAAAAAAAAATCTATATGTAAGTAATAATAAAGGAGATAAAAATTAAAGAGCCATTTCTAAATGAAGGCCATATTCAGTTCTGGTTACTGTCAGTAAAAAGCTATTCAAGCAGTGTTCTGGCAGTTCTGCAATGTGGTCAGAATGCATTTGCAGAAAATCTATTTTCTCTTGCTCAGCAGTTCAGATGATTTTTAAATGTATCAGACAACTGTACAGAAAAATATTCAAGGTGATAACCAGGACTTTCATAGCTGAGTTGTTACCATTTCTTCTTTACCTCAAGATGACTGCCCTCCCAGTCACGTTTGTGTATAGCAAGAAGAAAAACAACTGGTGTTTAGCTGAGTCAGCTGTGTCTGTGACTTGCCTTCAACTATCCGGGGCCTGGTTTCTTAATTATGGATGGGGAGATTAATTTACACAGACGTCAAATATTCAGTGACTTGTGTATCTATTGTCATGGGCACACATGCACATGAGAGTGCTAATACTAAAGCCACAACCATAATGTCACAAAAATTTCAGAAGTAATTTTGAATTCAGCTAAAGAATTGTTAGAAGAAATAAAAGGTTTCATTATTTAGGCCTAGCCAGAAGATTTTTTTTCTTCTTTCTTCAACTACCATATTCTTTACTTTCTGCTTGTTGCAAAAATGTAACACAGCTGCAATATGTGTGTTATTCCTCCAAGTGGAATACTATACACATAAAACTTGGGAACAGAAACAATCAGTTAAATCAGTGCAAAAAAATAATTTCAGTGCACTCCGTCAAATTCCTGGTTTACTCAAACCACTTGCACTTGCATAAGCATATAGCAACTCTGGAAAAGTCTTGAAATTTTTACTGTCACATTAGCAAACCCCTGCTTATGGAAAAGGACTAAACTGTTGAAGACAATACCTAATCAGTCAGTTGTGGGATGTTTCCCATACCCCCCATTTCAATCAGCTCCTTCATAAACGTTTAGGGAAGTAATCTTCCTTTATCTGTATTTTTCTACTCTTTTGCCAGTTGTGAAAACTTTCAAAACTAGTGCTACAGTCCAAATATGTTTCAGATGGCATGGATCTAGCACTTAGATCTACAAAATACAAGAACAGCTAATAAAATACCTAGTATTTTATTCAAGCAGTCAAGCAATATGCTTCATATATTTATCTATGAAGCAGGTATAATGTCCCAAACAAAATGCATAATTTCTCATGTAAGAAATTAATTGAGTAAATATAGATCTTAAATCTTGCTTTATTCTTAGCATATGCTTTGTTCATTAGGGCACCTTGTTCAACAGAGTCCAAATTGGCAATAACTAAGAGAAGGCTGGTATGTTGTTGTCCAGTATCATAGGAATTTTACTAACCGGTCACGTAGAAAAATTAATAAATAAAAATCTTAACTGACACAGAATTTTAGATGTAATTCACAGATGTCAGTGGCAGATTTTTCCCTGTTGAAGGCTGCAGACAGTTCTGTGCTCACTGTATTATCTGCTCCTTCCAGAGCTAGCAAAAGTTAGTTTTACAAGTTGCATTAGTCAGGAGAAGAAACGGATGGTGGAATCTCAGGGTCTTTTCATTAAAAAAAAAAAAAAAATCCACACATTTCTTTGTGTTTTAGCACAGGAGGATTTAAATGACAGACATAGGCCATTGCTCCCAACCTCATTCAGCCACTGCCTCATCCAAGAGATTTCTTCAGAGATTTTTTTTCCTTAAGGTCTCACAATCACCAGCTCTCTTGAGATTGTATAGTGGCTTTCTATTCTTAGCGTATTTCTCCCCTCCCTCCCTCATACACACACACACATACACTTCCTACTCAAAACAAGACCCAGAAAAACCCTCTGCCCACATAGTTACAATTCTCAGGAGAACTTTCATATGCTTTTGTTTTGGGCAGTGACAATGGGCATATGTTTTGATTTCAGGGCCCCCCTGCTGCTTCTCATGCTTGAGTTTAATGAAGACAGACCAGCTATTGAACTTACAAGTTTCAGCAAGCTATAACCCAGGGTCTAGAGTCCCTTTGACCTTGCAAGTTGGAGTGAGATTTTTTTTCACTTGCTGCTTATTCAAGGATATCACTGAGTAAATGTTTTGGTTTAGCAAATACACACATTTTCTTGCTGGTGTTTGGTTTTAAAGTGGAAGATGCTTGGCCACTTTTATAAAGAGCTTAAGATAAAGATTAGTACATCAGATAACTGCTACGAAGAGGCAGTTACCTCTGAGTAACCAGTTAGCCCAGAACAAAATTACCACTGAGTTTAAGTCAGTAAGAAAAAGTCCAAGAACAGTGGAAATGGACAGATATGTTTTTGTAGCTAAGTCATTCCTCATGATTAAAGTGAATTACACTGTGCTAAAAATAGAACAGCCACAGAGATAGGGAAAAACATGACTCAATTAATTTTCTGTTTACTTGTACATAAACAGGTTTATGATGCAAAATATTGCTGGCAAGAAGTTTGAGCAGTTCCAGACAGGCAGCTGATCAGTCAGCCTTCTATCTTTGATACAGAGACATAATTTTTGCTCTGAAAGTTACATGAATCACAAATCATCTCTGTCCTGTGAATCCAGGCACATTACAGTTTGAAGAAAAAAGAAGTGCCCCCAGTGAAGAAGTCTGCCACAGATAAAAGAATTGTAATACTGGTTGGAACTGAAAGACAGCAAGATTTCACTTTCTGGAGCATAGATTTTTATGGATTCAAATTCCAGCACTGTGGTTGACTGGTAAGATTTTTATTTTATTCTTCTTTTAGCTAGAGGTGGTATGCACACATGCTTGATCTCTGTCATAAACAGTTCCCTGGAGGGAAAACCAGTAGCAAATGGTCATACTAACAATTCCAAATGGAAAAATAACTTGCTGCTGTGCCTTCCTAAGAAAAATCAGATGAATGTCAGAGGAAACAGACTGCAGTCTGCCCTCTTTACTGCCATCCAGTTTGGTTTGTTGTTCATTCTCTCCATGTTTTAATCTTTGTTGACATTCTCTCTGATCCAAACCACACAGCTCAAGGCAGTGCAGGCTAGTATTAGATAAAGCTTACCCAAAAGGAGCTCTGAAGCAAGAAAACCAGGTTGCATCACAATGTCACATAGTCAGTTTCCAAAATTAGAGCAACACATGACAAGTTTCAGGGTCTCAGTTTCATGGCAAGGTAAGGTAGATTTAAACAGGAAATGCTGCCTCATCACTGCTCACCTAGACCATTCAATTTAAACATACCAAAGAAGCATGCCTGAACATGCAGTACAAGGGACCAAATGTGGAGTTTCTCTTGCTGGCTAAATCTACTGCTGAACACAGTGGCAGAACCACCAGCTAGAGACTCCTGGGCTTTAGAAGGTTAAAGTTCTTAAGGAATACTGCTACTTGTGACTGTTCTTGTTGGCACTGGCTCATCTGAAGGCAATCATTACACATATCTTGACATGTGAGTTGTTGGATAATTTTCCACTACAGGTCATCTGAGGACAGAAGAATGAAGGTGAAGCTACTTCAAAGAGATTTGCATCTTGCTGTTTTCAATTAAACACTGTTTTTTTCTTTTAATAGCTGTGAGATGGGCAGAACTAGTTTGGCTTGCTCTAGACAGAACTGCAGTTGAACTGAATGGGAGTGCAGAACAGAGCAAGAGGTGTTTGTTAACCTATTAAAAGGCTGACAATCTGGTTCTTTCCTATAATATTTATGGCACATACCCTTGATGGACAATATTTCTTAGCACCCTATTAGCCTTTTCCTCTCCTTAGATAGCCATTTAGGTGCAGAAATCTACTTGTTCCAACAGTTTTAGACTGCTGTGTCCCGTTAAAGGTATAGGTGCATCTTTAAGATATTACAGATTATCGCAGCATGCCTCTGTCCCATTTTCACCTGCTCATAGTAGAAACCCACTGGCAGTGGGCCCATTTTATTATGTAGTGCTTAATGATATTCAGCCAGTTAGCTCTGTGAGTTGCTGCAGGTATTTTAGTACTGTAAATCTCTTTTACATTTAGTCATTTCTTTTCAAAGAACAATTTCTTCCTGAGGTAGTTTCTTATGGGCACCACTGAGGTGCATTTATTTCACTGTGAGCTATTGAATAACTTCATTATAATTCTAGAGTTCTGCACACACAGGTAAACAAACATACACAGCAACTCCAGTTCCAAAATGGAGTAGGTGTCACCCTGGTTTTGTTCTGAAAACAGAGTGGGACTAGTGAGGTTTTATGTTCCCTGTTAATGTAGTTAAGTACCATTTCCCTTGTTCTTTTCCTGTAATACAAACTTAAACCTGGGGAAAACATTGTCAAAAATATTAGCACCACCAGACTTTTAATGATGTTAAAAAGATTAAAAAATTATGAAGTATTAACACAATAAGAAATGCTTAAAGTCTAGCATTAATTAGCTGTCATAAATCTGCATTTAGGTTTAATTGTCCCTACATACAAATGCCTTTCACTGTGCAAACTAGCAATTGCATGTTGTCAAGTGTTATCCATTTAAGGTTTTTTAAATATTTAAAAGGTAGAGCATTAAAATCAGTTTACAAACTTGTTTTCCTGCCACCCAGTATCTAAGATGTAGCAACAGTCTGGATTGAGAACAGTATTTGAGATCAATAAAGATAGTGGGAGTTTTCCATTAAACTTTTTTGCGACAAAATGCCCATCTAGCTCAGATTGAGAGTGTTTCCTTTTTGTTTAAAAAAGGTATTTGACCAAAAATACAGATGTATAAAATTAAATTTAGTACTTTGGATTCAACAAGCCCTCTCTCTTTCCTCCTCTCTTTTTCCTGTGGGGAAAAAGTGAAGGAAGAGATTTAGCCCAGCACCATAAAAAAGCACATTTTCCGTGACAGAAAACTTGTTTCCATTATTTGAAAATTAAAAAAAAAATATACAGGTGATATAAAATTCTACTCTTTCAAACATTTTCAATAAATATACATCTTTTCTTGAGCTCTAATAGTAAGAATGGTACATTGACTGCAACCTGGGAGTATTTAACACCAGAGCTTTTAGTCATGGTATTTCTATGGATGATGATCCTTGCCCAAAATCATTATTTACATGATCTGTCCTCTTGGCTCCAGTACATTTACCAGCTTCCGTTAAGATTATCTTGTAATAGCATGAATAAAGATTGCAGGATTAGTTCTTATGTCAGTGCATGTACAAAATGAAAATACTTTTCCATTAAGTGTGATAAAGGCTAAATCCTATCTTAAAAATCTCAACCTCCATAACCAAAAATATGTAGATAAAGAATAAATATGTCTGTGCATACATATCTGCACCTACCCACACCTTTTTTTCTTTTCAGGTTTTGTCCCCTTTAGACAATATCTGGTTAATTCCAGCTGGGAAACAGTGAAGGTAAGAATGAAAAAAGGGGTCAGAGGTGTTTTATTTGTATCATTGTGATACAAACTGTTTTCAGGTTTTCCATTGTGATATTTAAGCCCTTTTCAAATTATTATTCTTGATTTTGAAAAGGGAATTTTTCACCCATGGTGCTTTCTCTGCAACTAGTGCATATGGTACAGGTTATCTCTGTCTTCAGTAAACAGGCCATCTCATGCCACAACTCATTTTAACATGTCTGTGTGAGGTGTAGCTTATTGAGTTCTTATAGACTCCTTCGGGTACACAAAATCTAAAGCATGAGTATGTTTTCACATTTCAGCTTTGGCTTCCACTTTCACATGACAGTGAAGTCTACAGTTACATTGCAAACAAAGTAATTCAGATTTCTCCTTTCCCTTTTCCCCCCTACACCTTGACTAGTAGTAATAGGTGTAAGACAGAGCCTTGAAAATTCCTGCTTATTTCCTAAATATGTGTGTTAAAACAAGTTTAGCTGGGTGCTACAAAGACATGGTTTGGATACCTGGCTTTCAGCATGAACTTTTCTGCTAAGATGTTTTCTTTTTAAGTTAATTTGTGTGAACTCACATTTCGTGGAACACACCAAAAATAGGCACAGACACATTATTTTTTGGGAACAGAATTACTATTTTTTAAAATATAATCTAAGTTTTAATAATGACATAACTTCTGTCTTTAAATATGTCTTACAAAGTAAACACCCCAACCATTGTATGCAAAAGAATGTCTGCCACAATTAAATAATTTACTGGTTTGGTGCTTTAGGACTCTATCTCAATCTAAAGGGTGAAATGTCATTATATACACAGTCAAACAGTAGGCGCAGCTGCAGAGATTTGCTGAGTCTATGTACAAGTTGCATGCAAGGTTCATTCATCCTCTCTAGCACAACAGCTTTTCTCAAGTTCAATTATTCTTACAATGTTATTTATGAACAGAGTTATTTTGAGAGGGTCTTCCACACAAGTTCTTAGCAAGTCCAAGTTAGAAAGAAGGTTTACACAATGAAACTGGAAACTAGTTGGGGACCAGTCAGGATAGTAAAACTGAATTGAAAAACTGCTCCAGTATCTGCTAGAAATGGCAGAAAAAAATGGCAAAAATGGAAAGCATGACATGTAAAAAACTCAGGTTGCTATGTTATATTACAGAGATGAAAAATAAGCCTACAAATTCTTTTAATTCTTCTGGACACTGAAATGATAAAGGTGGTTGTAAGAAAGTATTCATAGCGAAAGGAAGATGATGACTTCAGGACTACAACTGCATTACAAGTTTGGTGAGAGGTACTGAAGATCTGTATTGAAAATGAAGTACAGTCAGGCCAAATGATTGAAAAACAAGGAGCTGGTACATTTTTTCAAAGACCAAAGCTACAGCAATGCCACCAACCAATGCATATCATCTATTCTAGCATTGTTAACAAGCTGAAGAATGCTGAGTGCAACTTGGTGCTCGGTAGAATAAATCTATTACCCACTCTAAGTCGTGAGGGATGTTAGCCCTGCAGTCTAACGGGAACAAAAATACTTCTGTGATACCTTCACATGAGACTCATAAATTGCCTTAACTCCAGCTTGACATTACCCTAAACCACAAATATTTGTCTGTTCACAATGTTCTTGCTCATTATTTCCTGATGCCTATTGGTTCTAATTTTGGGTGTAAGATCATCCTCTTCTGGCTGAAAATAAAACATGTTTTTTTATCTGCAAGAAAAACAGCCTAAAGCGAGAAGACACCAATGAGATGAGTTTGCTGTGAAACGCCATGTGCTGGCTACACCGGGAAGTTATATAACAAGGGATACAGCATTCCATAATGAAACAGATGTCAGTCCTTCTCTATAGAGAACAAACCCATCTTCCCCTGATGTGACACCCTCTGCATGGAATTAATTTGTAATCACGCTGTGGCTGCTGCTTTGGTTTCCTATTCTCTGGCAAAGGTGGCTAATCCAGGCAATCCAGAGAAATTTGCTGTAAATCTGGAAGTACTTTGAATTTTGATAGGCTTCTCCATGCTAAATAACAATCTCATAGTATTGTTCCATTGGCCTTGTTCACCAGAGTAGCCCTATGGTCTTCAGCAAGCTCATGCACATATTAAAGATAGCAAAATTTAGTATTTACATCTGGAAGTAATCTTGGCTTCGCTTGGGGCTCCTGCATGGATCACTGAAGTGACATAAAGCCCTGCGTCTCTTTTCTGAGAACCAAGCAAAAGTACACTCAAACTCAACCTCAGGAAAGTTTTGAGCAGCTAGAGCTGTTCAAACATGATTGTGCAGGTTTAATGCCTTTGTAGCATTATCCAGAGCCATCCTAATTACTGCCTCAAAATGAACCAGGTTCTTATCCAAAGCCTGGACGCAATAGTACCCTCAGTGATGTTTTAACACTGGTACATGGTCAGATCCCAGAAGGGTCTGAATGCATCAAAAATCCCATGAGATGACAAGTAACAGGAGTTCCAGGGTCCTGATTCTCAAAGCATAGCCTCACTATTCATGCTTTCTTGAAGTCGATTCTTCGCTGAAGAGCAATGGCTTCATTCTGTGAGCACTATGTGTTCTTACACAAAACTGCTTCCTTAAAATCCTTCTTACCAGATCCTCTGTAAGATGATGTTGCACTCTGTCATGCTGATGGGATCAGCTGTTTTCCTGTACCTCTTTTCTTGCCATAGGGAGGATCAGAGATTGATCCAGTGAGCACACAACCTATTCCAGTAGTTACATCCCTTCCATGCCTTCATTGAGCACTCAGAAAAATGGATGTGTGATATTATTTCTCTTTCAAATTAACTATTCACTACCTTTTTTTGGTAAATAAGTCCATTGTCATTTGCTGAAATCTCTAGGAATTGGCTGGTAAAGATTAATAAAACTTTCCAAATCTCTATTTTTGCTGGTCTAGAAAGAGCTTTTCTTCTGGGTTCTTGGATTTCTTACTGATACTATGCAGCGGTGCATGGTCTTGTATTACCTGTTTTATAATATGAAAAAATAATTTCCCAAGAATGTGAGTAGCACCCTGCTGTTTGGACAACTTCTCATCACAGCACAGGAAGACTCACACACAAGGCATTGGTCAGCAATTGCATCCACGAAGTTCTCATTCTTCAGCAAGTACAACTTGAGTGTTCAGGGAAAAGGACAGTCAAATGGATCTGAAAGTACAGGTGTACCTATCAATTCAGAGTCATGGAGAAAAGCTTCAAAGCCTTTATAGACACTGTCACATGGCCCAACATAGTTGTCTAGCATTAGAAAGACAGCTTCTCTTTTAGAAACCTGTCTCACTAAGTTTTTCATGGTTCTCATAACTCCATTCACCTGAAACACCCTCCTAAAATATGCACGAAAGCTCCACCAGCAGCACTTTTAACTCTGGAAGTGCAGGACATTCTCTCTAAAGGAAAACACCACCAAGTATTTACCTCACATTTGCTGACAGGTCACACTGAGTCTCCGTGATGTGTTAGTTCTTCAGCACCACATGGGATCCTCCAAATCCCAGATCCCCGGAATTATTTGTTCTATATTACAGATTGATGGGCCCACCCAATAACTTTTGGGCTGACCCTGTTTCTGTCTCCTCCAGAAACTCCTGTATGGAGCTTGGCAGCTTAACAACTTATCAAGGCAGTCTACCACCAGGGTCAAAGTCCCCAGTTAATGGGGTGCAAACATAAGTTGAGTGACAACATTCATAGTAATTAAACTGTTAGTGAAAAGAACAGGTCTCTTTCTAACTGCTCTTGGGAACTAGGTTTGCTATCAGGAGATGAGGATCAGATCTCTGGGTGCAGTTTTTCATCCTGCCACTGACCATTCATTCTGTGGAAATTTGTCATTCAGTCTCTCTGTCTCTCTCCCTCTCTGCTGTAATTTCATCATCTGTGAAAGTAAGAAGACACTGCTATTTACTGCCTTCATTTCTGTTCTGGAACTTTCTTACATCCCCAAACCTCCAAAGAGGTGTCTGTAGGATTAAAAATAAAATACACAAAAATACCCAGCAAATAACCAAATGAACGAACAAAAAAAAAAAAAAATCAAGTTCCCAAGGGCTGTCATCCTCCTCTAACCGTCTTCACTCTCTCACCTTAAAATGCAAAAATGGTTTTGGTTAAGACTGAGACAAGGAACAACCTTTTTTGTTGTTTTTTTCCCATGGTTGCACAACATCTGGTCCAATGGGATATGAACCCATGGTTAGGATTCTTAGACAACAAAGTAACATGTATTATTGATAACATTCCGAAATCACTTAGGACAAAGGAACTATCTTCCTTTGACACATGTTCTCAGCACTTTACTACTGGCCAGATTCTGGTTTTGTCCTACACAAAAATACTACATGGCAGATGGTGACAACAGAACTGTCACTCCAGAGAACACGAGGAGAACAGCCTAACAACTTACTTTGGGTCTCCACATTCTGTACCAAAGTTCTGGGCAGTCCAGCCCTCTAATCCTTACAGTTAAAAAGGAAGAATCTCATTAAATGTTAAAGATGCTTTAGAAAAGAAAATGTTAATTGTGAACCATCTGGGCTTTTCTCTTTTGGAAGCCAAGACACAGTCCAACATTCTTTCCCAAGATGATGCAATGGTCTCTCAAAAGACTGTCAGCGCCCAGAGGAAAAAAGACTGGAACCGTTCTCTAAATCTGTTTGCTTCCCTGCAGGCACTGTTTCCTTGCTTGTGTCAAATAGTTTATTAAGCACAGCTAATCAATGTTTCTGCTGACAAGAAAATTGGAACAGTTTATATAGGAAGCCAGTGTTGAAGGGCAAATTTCCCAGTTAGCATGGCATAGAACTGTAAGCCTCATCTGCACAAGTATCCTCAGTGAGAAAGGAGAACTTGAGAAGACAATGACCTTTAACAAAAAAAAAAAAACAACACAAGTTTCTTGGGCTAATCAGATACCTTCCGCTGCTGTTTCCCTTGGAAACTTCATCTATACCCTCATCTAGTAGTGGTCTACTCAAATGCAACAGGCATTTTTCCACCACAACCGTACTTTCCATGAACAGCTTTCTACCTCTGATGCATTCCTTCTGCATCTTGCCATTGCAGCTGCCTACCTTCCACTTAAGAGGCTTATGCCTTGTTTGATAGTGCTGTTCACCTGACAAAATAATTTCAAATCCTTTCTACATGACATTTATTCTCTAGACCATCTTCCAACCATCTGGCCAATCTGCTGCTTTGAAGGGTGTCTTTGTTTCTTTCACCTCAATTCTGGGCATCCTTTTTGTTTCCTTCAGGAAAAGGTCCCATGTGGAAATTCACCTCTACATAAATGACAGAGAAGCAACTTCCCAGTAAGTGACATTTCCTTTTACTAGAAAAGCATATTCTAGACCAAGAAAAAAAAAAGAAATTAAATGCCTTCAAAAAGAGACTTTCCTAATGTTGACAGTCACCTCTCGCAGAGCTCACATGAACCAGTTCAAGACATCAGATCATGTCACTTGAGTGGACAGCTAATGTGAATTCTCCTTCATTTGTGCCTCTTCATAGTGCAGGTTTATCTCCTATATCATTCAGAGGAATAGGACTTACCTCTATCAAAGTCTGTTTAGATGCTTTCAAGCGTAGTCTTTTTCTGAGATGCTGTATTTCATGGTTCCCTATGGACCAGTCCCTAAGCAATAACCTCTCCTACCCACTGCAGACTGAACATCCCTTTGGAAACATGATGGCTCCACATGGATGTGAAGTTAGGAAATTGTTTAGCACTTTTTTTGTCTCTTCCAGCTAAAAAGGGAGGAGGCATCACAAATTAATCTTATTGCAGTCCAATGGTAAGAAATCATGGGTTTAGACAGCGCTACATTGCTCTTGAAGCTGGATCAGCTTGATTTCTTTACCATAGTCTTAGAAATCCAATGCTCTTACAAGTCCATGGTGGGTTTTTTTTTTGGTAAACACAGGAACTGTCCAAGACAGGCCTTGGTGAAAACATCAACCTCCGTATCATGCAACTGCCAGTGGTTTACCAGAAAGCAAAAAAGCAAGTCTTCAAGATATGGATAACTCTTCAGCCACTGGTGAGTAATTAGAAGGTAACACAATTTTCCCTTTAATTTATGAGTATTATTATTCTGAATGGATCTTTAAAACAGATCTCCATAGAATATTGCACAATCTGTGCATCAGACAAAGCTAGAAAGTAACTATTGGAAGTATGATAAAGGTTTCAAGCTGCATAGTGGAGCAATTAGCACACTTTGAACCCTGTGCCACTTACCTAGAATAATTCCATGCTGAACAAAGGAAACAAAACAACTTACCAGAAACTGCTATAAAGGTATTGCAGCTCTGCAGTCCTGAGTTGAGAAGACACCACAAAAACAAACTAAAGCACAGTTTGGTTCTCATTTATAATCTCTTATGGAAGTTTTCTTTAGGCATAAGCTGCAGCAAGACTCCCTACCTTGAAGCTAGTATTTCACATGCTGCTTGGCACTATTGCATGACGTGTTTTAAAAACAGGTCTCATTTTTAATTTCCTGTTATTCACTCTGGTGGGAAAATACAGCTTACTGTTCATGTAGGGCTGGCTTCATCTGCCAAAGCACTCATCATTCTTGAGCAGTGTGGGAAGAACAAAGGCTACCAACAGATGGATGTTTGTGGGTTTCACCCAGAAGGTGGCTCTTGCATGCTAGATGGCCCAGAAAATATTGAATCTACGATTAATATGAAGACTTTCTGGACATATCTCACTGGAAGGCATTGATATAATCTTCTCCAGAGATGCAGGAAGGTAAACATTGCATATCAGGGTCTCGCAGTAAGAGTAGAAGTAACTCATACAGCTCATTTAACCGTGGAGAATCTTTGCAATGAGTCTTCTTTACTCCAGCCAAAATCACTTGGAAGCAAAGCCTTCAGAGGGGCACATGTATGAAACTGGATCAATTTAAACTTTATGTAAAGCAGCCTTCATGAAAAACTACAGCCAGTAGATATTTTTCTATGGATTTGCAAATTCCAAAAGAAACAAGTTTCAACATGGCACACCCTGTGAACCTGGGTTATTAAGAGAATCTGAAAGCAACACTGACTAGTAGCAGATTTTAATCTGTTTATCCCTGCTGGGAGGGATACAAAATGTAAATACAGACCGAAGCGCAGAGCAATTAGAGGTACCTTTAGAAGGATGTCTGTGATCTCATTATGTGTTTCAGCAGTACTGAAGCAGTTTTCTATTAGCTTTCATTTTAAAGAAAAACAAAGAAAACAGTAAATGATCTTGTTCTTAAAAAAAAAAAAAATCAGCTAATCTTGGCCCTTCATTTCAGGATTGGCACCTGCAACTTAAAACGTTGGGTGGCAAGAAAAAAAACAAATTCTCCAGGTGGCGAGATGGTGTGACTGACACCAAAAACTGTCTTACGTGGTTGTCGTTCCAGTGGGCTGTGGTACCTTTCCCATCTAACACAGCTTCCAGCAGCCTAGAAAAGAACCCATCTTGTGATTTTTTTAATTTAAAGTTCCACCAGGGTGGGTGCCTGAGAAACCAAACAATCAGATAAGGAATATTTGTTTCTGAGACCTGGTTTACTTCAGCATTTCCTTCATTCACCAAGTAAATATAGTTTTAGTAATTTCATAAACCAGATCTGGCTTAGCTACTTAGAGAATATTTACAATTAATCAAAGTTGCCTGTTTCTGAATCCAGGTTTCTGGTTTTGTTTTGCTCTGGATATTGCAGGTACATCTGTGATTACACCTACTACACCTCTCTCTAATATGGCAATGGCAGAGCTGCTTTCATCCATGTGCCTCCATTATCCACATCAGCAACAGCAGACTTTCTAGGAAAAGCATTACAGACAATTATTTTAGAAATGTTAAAGCAGTGTGGGGATCAGCAGAAGATGGATCATGTAGGGAAAAACATGAGGATTTCTTAGAATACAATTACCTCTTAAATGAAGTAATCTAAAGATTATTTAAGACCTCTACATAAAGCACTTTACATCCAATGAAATCTCCTTACAAAACTGAAAAAGTATTTACATCTCTCAGTGTAAAAAGCCTGAGAGAAAAACCAAGCAATTGGCAGGCTGTATTGCTAACAATGATAAGGCTGCTTCAGATTTAGGAAGCGTAAAACTGGAATTAAAACATTTTAGATGCTTAACCCTAGTTAGGGTGGTTAGAAAGACAGTAATGAAGACTTGCTAAACCAAGACTGATGTTTGGGCTGTAAGGCCATTCAGCACTGGATGGATGTATCAAAGGTTCCCCTAAGTTCTTGTCCAAGTCCAGAGAAGGAGAGAGAGAGAGTTTAGCCATGCAAAGTGCCCACATGGGAAATACATAAATATGGGAGGAAAAACACAAAGGGATCCTGTTAATGTCATGTGTTACAGTTATCAAAGTGACCTACTGTGAAGGCTGGTTTCCCCATCAGAAACAGGCTATGAGCCCAGGGTGACTTAAAAGAAAGTAAAGAAAAGGCTAGAATCCAGCAGGAACTGGAATCATAGGATGGTTTGGGTTGGCAGGGACCTCCAAAGGTCATCTAGTCCAACACCCCTGCAGTGAGCAAGGACATCTTCCACTAGATCAGGCTGTTCAGGGCGTTGTTGAGCCCATGGAGAGGGCCTCAACTACCTCCCAGGGCAACCTGTTTCAGTGTTCCACCACCCTCGTGGTGCAGAACTCATTCCTAACATTCAATCTAAATCTCCTCTTCTCTAATTTCAAACCATTGCCCCTCATCCTATCGCTACAGGTCTTTGTAAACAATCTCTCTCTCCATCCTTCTTGTAGGCCCCCATCAGGTACTGGAAGACTGCTATTAGGTCTTCCCAAAGCTGCCTTTTCTCTAGGCTGAACAAACCAAGCTCCCTCAGCCTGTCCTCCCAAGAAAGGTGTTGCAGCCCCCACTCCATCAGGTCCACGTCCTTCCTGTACCAAGGGCTCCAGAGCTGGATGCAGTATTCCAGGTGAGGTCTTACCAGAGCAGAGTCAAGTGGCAGAATCACCTCTCTGGATCTGCTGGCCATGCTTCTTTTGATGCCACCTAGAATGCCCTCGGCCTTCTGGGCTGCAAGCACACACTGTCGACTCATCTCTCTGTAAATACCCACTACCACGTCCTTGCTTTTCACGTGTCTCCAAACACTTCCCAGTCTCATTTATCTGGCAGCCCCTGAAGCCCCAGAGCAAGGCAGGATAAAGGAAGAATTTTCCTTGGTTGATGAGGACTGGGTTAGGGATCAACCAAACAATTTGGACATCCATAAATCCATGGGTCCTGATGGGGATGCACCTGGAGGTGCCGAGGGAGCTGGTGGCTCTTTAGCTTGGAGAAGACTAAACATGTAAAGGGCAAGTGTTGGGAATGACAGAGACAGGCTCTCCTCAGTGATGTCCAATGACAGGACAAGGGGCAATGGGTGTAAGCTGGAGCAGAGGAGCTTCCATGTGAACATAAGATGAAGATGACAGAGCCCTGAAACAGGCTGCCCAGACAGGTTGTGGAGTCTTCTTCTTTGGAGACATTCCAAACCCACCTGGATGTGTTCATGTGTGACCTACTCTAGATTACTCTAGATGTTCCTGCTTTGGCAGGGGTGTTGGACTCTATGATCTTTTGAGGTCCCTTACAACCCCTAACGTTCTGTGATTCTATGATATCAGTTTTGATGACAAGAGTCAACGTAACTGCAAACACCATGGTAATTTTAGTTTTCCTGCCACGGTCTTTTCCAGCAGCTGTTATGGAAAACTGGTAACTCTGCTGGGCAGCTGAATGCCCCATCTGTGCACGGCAGTGAGGGGAGTAAGCAAGGTTCCTTCAAATAACAAAATACATAAAAACGCTTGCCTCCTTCAAGGGAACTACCTACTGCAAAACAGGACTCAAGCACCCATTAAGAAAGGGTCCCTGAGCTCAGTGTCAGTGGATGAAAACACTTTTGGTTTCAACACAACATAAAGGCAGTAGTGACCTCTACCAATATTTCCTCAGAGCAGCTCAATGAAATGCAGCCAAAAATGGCAGAAGAAAAATGAGACTCTGAGTTTTCAAACCTGTACTTGCTTTGCAGAAGGAGCCACACATTGAGAAACAGGCAAATGCATACAGAATTCTTTTATTTAACTTAAATCATGTAGTACTGAAACTACTAGAAAAAAGCAGAGTAAGAGAAACTAAAGGAGCCTTCGCTTCAGCCATTCAAAATAGACAAAGTTTCTTCTTTTCATAATGTAAAGAATCCCGAGTATATCGCAGTAACAGGAATAAATTCTTACAACAGAATATACAAAAACATTTTGATTTTTTTTTTAATCTACTGATTCATTTTAATATAAACACAGGAATTTCTTTAGGAATAATTTATACACAGCAAGTCTTTTTTATGTAATAAATTGGCCATGTTATTGTTTAATTTTCTCTTTAAAAAAATTGAAACAAGAAAAATTGGAAAATATTGTTATTTGCAACTGCATCCATTCCTTAGCACTTTCTAGTTTTGTTTTTGTCCCAGAGGTAGAAAAACTCTGGTCAATCATTTCATCTCAAACCTCACTGGTTCAGAAAACAGAAGAGTTGATTTTTAAACAGTATCTAAATCATCAGAACCCTTCAGCAATGTGGTTGGTCAAATTTTGGGGGAGGGAGGGCAGAGTGAAGGGAAAGGAAGGGATCATTAATATTGTTAAATAAAAATAAATAGAGACCCTGCCTTGCTCATCTCAACAAAGCTTCAACTGGTGCTCAGTGTCTTCAGAGGCTGCACACAAACTTTTAAAGGGATGGGCAATCTGCAAATAGTTCCTCAATAGTCATTATGAAAACTGTCTTCCCTCTTTCTCTTGCGCAGTTGCATCCTTCAAACCACACGGCCACTGTGAAGCAGGTACCGAACAGCACAAGTGAGATGGGGTAGCAGCAAAACCCAATCTGTTTCCCTGACCAGTGAGGTTATTGTAATCCATTAAGTTAACTGCCCTAGACAGCAAAGTGAAATGACCAGTTAAGATGATCCCACCCCAACCAGAGGGCTCTGGAAGACCAGGATACTGAAGATACAGAACATTTCCCCAACTCCTTTAACTCATTCACTGTATACTGGGACACAAAGATTGGGTGGGTAGGGAAGAGGGACACGCCATGACTTGGACAAGTTAGCGATCCTTTTTGGCATATTGTAAAGCTAGCTAGTAAACTGGTACCATCAAAAACCCTGATCACACACAGATACACCCACACACAGACACAGCAAAGTGCCCTTAAATTATACCTTAGGCATTTATAAACTACAAACATTTTATAAAATTATTCTATGTACTTACAAAATGCAATGAAACATTTAATTAGTTCTTGTAAACCAGATCTTCGTCAACTGACTACCCGTAATCTACTGGACTTAAAAGCCCTATTGAAAATGCTAATGGGTTGCTAACCAACAGAACACACACAAAGGAAAAGAATAGCACACGCGCACATGCACGCACACCAACTACTGACGGTCTTAAGGTACCTGCAAAGCAGAGCAGCTCTAAGCTGAGACCAATTCACACAGACTGATAGCAACAACCACGCAGCTGGTGATGGATGTACCACTCCAGCTGCAAACTCCAGAGGTTCATTTACAAGTACCAATGATCAGAATTGTGATACCTGAGCTCTGATGCTGTCCCATGTTTTATGCTCAGGAAACTACCTTGAATTTCTGCCAAGCCCTGTGTCTCTGTAAATACCCACTGCCACGTCCTTGCTTTTCACATGTCTCCACACAAGCACTTCCCAGTCTGATTTATCTGGCTTCCCTCAATTTCAGAGGCTGTTCGCTGTTTCTGAGCAACCAGTTTCTGACCTGTGGCATCCTTTGAAGCTCTTCTATCTATTTAAAGTTCTGTATCTTCAGCACCCCTGGCCACTAGTGTTGTTTCTATGCATCATTCTTAAATTCTTGTCTGCACAACTACTCATGGGTTAAGTTGCAATACCTGGCTTTTATCACTGGTTAGTAAGGAGTGAGTCCCTTGCACTTTCTTCTGCTGTTGTTCAGCCCAGTGATTAAATACACTGTTGACAAACAAAATAACAGGAAACAAGTGTTACTTTTACTAACGGAATGAAAAGGGTTTAAATATATATATATATCTATATTATAGATATACATATGCATATATATATCTGTATGTATAGATATATATGTATGGAGTTATACCAACAATAGGAGTGTTGTTCACTTAAACTCAGATTGTACTGAACACCCCTCAGCAGTTCCCAGAGGACCTGATAGCAGTTCCATCTGGTGACCGGTCACCGTGGGCAAACTGGGCTTTCCTTCTTTTGTTTTTAAAGGCCAACAGAAGCATCAGTGTGCATATGCCTAGAATCATACATCACTTTAATGAACAGAGGCATCATGCTGAGAAAGACTCACACTTTCCATCATGCTCGGCTTCTGTGTCTAGTTTATCACTCCCCCAAAAGAACATCTTATTTGGTACCAGGCAGCTGACGCTTCTGTGTTTACACAGGAGACCCATTCCTATGGGATCAAACCACCTGCTGGGCCACTGAGCAGCTTTTGAATGTCAGGTGAGAACAGTGGCTGAGCACTACCAGCAGAGCTGCTTGCTCCCTGCAGTGACACCAGTTTGTGATCCTGCTGCATCACAGAACATCTTGGTACCATTTGTCAAAATGCCAGTTCTCAGGGCTGGGTGGGCTTTTGTTTTCAATTTATCAACAAAACTGGATTACTTTAACTTTATTCACACATAGCTGAAGTTCTAAATAAATTTTCCATACCAGACAAGCCAGTGGTCTCAGAGAAGAACAACATTACAAACCATATTATGACTCTATCAAGCCAACATTCTCAGTTGTTCACATGCACAAACAACTCAATTTACTGTCCAAGGGAAGTCTGCATGAAAAACCCATGTGAATAAAGCTATTCAAAATGCACAAAACACAACAACAACCAAAAAAAGCTATGGAAACAAACAGAACAAAAAAAGGGAATTAAGCTTGAATTGCAAACACAGAACGCAATGGTATCATGAAGGTGGTTTGGTCCAGGAGAGCTGACTGTCATCACACGTGTGATGTCTCGTGACTGTCTTCTACCGAAGTGCTTTTTGAAATGCTTATCGTGATGGGCGCTACATCATTAGTGTTTCTTCCTAATGCATGTGAAAACCACTTATGGACAATTGTAACCACCAGTAACTTGGATAGTTTGAACAAAACCCTCCTAGCCAGCTGAAAGATCTGAGGATCTCCAGTTGTGGTAATCAATATGTGCAAAGGAGGGGAAGAGCCACTGCAGCAAAAGGTCACTGGAACCCAATAAAGAAAAAAATGGAAACCCAAATCAAGCTAGTAAAGAACTTTACATTTTGTGGTTTCTCAGTGCCAGACAGAAACGCTCCCTCCAAAGACAAACTCTGGAGGACTTAACCACAGCGCTGTGTGTTCAAGAGGCCATGTACAGCTGAAAGTAGCCAAGCACCACATTATTCAGATACCACAACCAACACCTGCACGAACAGCTGCCAAGAGCCAGAAAAAGAGAAACATTATACACCAAGTTGATGGCAAGCTTGAGTTAGTCCTGTGTGCTTGTAAACCAGTTACACGCTGTCAGAGGGCAGTTAAAATTTGATGGCTGGTCCATCAGAATCCACAGTTATGAAGCATATAAACGAGAAAAAAAGGGAACTGAATTTTTACTGGCACGTTAAATCAATTCAATGTTAGTTTTGAAAACAAATAATAAAAATCAGTGCTCTCATCAAACAGAAGCAGCAAAGATCCCAAGCTGTGAACTCGATGCAGCAGTATCATCAGGCAGCCCGTGACAGGTTTGTCACTGTTTTTTTGGTGGAGGCAGCAATGCTATTGCTGTATGAGCCAATTTATTTTTAGGTGCTGATTCAGCCAAATGTCTTTTTGATGCTTGTGGCATCTGAGAAAAAAGCGGCAGGAACGATTTAGCCTATTCTACAGGATGAACAGAAAGACCCTCCCTTTAGTAATTCTTCTGGACCTTCAAATGTTGTAAACGATTGCTGTAACAGATTTCATTTGAAGTTCTCCTATCAGGTCAGCTATGTCCCCACTCAAGAGTATCATAGAATAGTCTGGGCCAGAAAGGACCTCCAAAGGTCATCTATTCCTCCCTCCCCACAGTCAACAGGGACATCCTCCACTAGTTGCCCAGGGCCTCATTGAGCCTCACCTTGAGTATCTCCAAGGACAGGGCCTCAACCACCTCTCTGGGCAACCTATTCCAGTGTTCCACTACCCTCATAGCTAAGAGCTTGTTCCTAACATCCAATCTAAATCTATTATTCTCCAGCTTAAACCCACTGTCCTGTGTCCTGTCACTGCAGGCCTTTGTAAACAGACTCTCCCCATCCTTCCTGTAGGCCCCCTTCAGGTACTGGCAGGCTGCTCCCTGGAACCTCTTCTTCTCCAGGCTGAACACCTCCAGCTCCCTCAGCCTGGCTTTGTAGCAGAGGTGCTCCAACTCCCTGATCATTCTGATGGCACTCCTCTGGACCCATTCCATCAGGTCCATGTCCTTCCTATATTGAGGACTCCAGACCTGCACACAGTACTCCAGGTGAGGTCTCACCAGAGCAAAGTGGCAGAATCACATCTCTGGATCTGCTGGCAATGCAGCTTGTGATGCAGCCCAGGATGTGATTGGGCCTTCTGGGCTGCAAGCTCACACTGCCTGCTCATATCCACCTTCTCACCCACCAGCACCCTCAGGGCCTTTCCCTCAAGGCTGCTTTTTATCACCTTATCCCCCAGTCTGCATTGATAGCAAGGATTGTTCTGGCCCAGATGCAGGACCCTGCACTTCCTCTTATTGAAGCTCGTAAGGTTCACTTGGGCCACTTCTCCAGCCTGCCCAGGTCCCTCTGGATGCCATCCTGTCCCTCTGGTATATGAACACCATCACTCAGCTTGGTGCCATCTGCATACTTGCTGATGGTGCACTCAATCCCTCTGCCTATGTAATTGATAAAAATATTAAACCGGACAGGTCCCAGTATGGGCCCCTGAAGGACACCACTGTCACTGCTCTCCATCTGGACTTCAAGCCATTGAGCACCACCCTCTGGATGCAACCACACAGCCAATTCCTCATCTAAACATGCAGCATTCTGTTGCTGACCTGAGGACTGCCATGACAGTACATTAAAAAGCCTTCGTGTTTCCTTACCGAATGCACACCCCTAAGTCAGACAGCTCTTGGGTTTCTCCTCACAAGTGAATTTGAGCCAAAAAAAAAAAAAAAAAAAGGGAGAAAATCCTTGGAATTGAGACAAATACTGTGAAGTGACCCTTTGTGACAGGCAGTGACTGTTCCCCTCCAGAACCTAGAGCATGTGGTATATGGAGTGAGAGGTTACCAGTATCAACGGCATTAATTGGCTGTTGAGAAATGTGAGATGTATTTCTTTTATATACACACATATAAAAAATAAGAGTGAGGTAGATAAATGTTTGGAAAAAAAAAAATCAAAAAACTGTCCCCCTGTCATACTCAAAAACCCTTACCTCAGTATTTAGATTTATTATGGGGCATCTCTACAGTGATTTAAACTGATATCACAAAAATAAATAAAAAAATCCTACATAGAATACCTTCTTAATTAACTTTTTTGTCTTTTTCATTTTTTAAAGGGAAAAATAACTATGGGACAGAGGCAAGAGAAGATAATGGGACCTAAACTACACAAGCAAAAAGCACTACAAACTTCTTAAAATCTCCAGTCAAAACTAGCAATCAGTATACTTTAGTTCTTTGTTCTTACTCAAAGATTTAAATATTTCCATCCCAGAACCACCTCTTCACTGCCATCATTTGGTTGGATCAGTGCTAAACAAAGGCTTCGGTGCTGTGACTAAGGTAAGATAAGCAACTGGTGCGACTCCCTGGTTGTAGACTTTCTGATGGCCCCCTCCTTTCCCTTTAACCAAGGCTTCTGCAACTGAACAAACAAGCTTACTCATTTTCTGTTGTTCTGAGGTTTGGTCTAGGATTTAAGCAACAAGCTTGTACTTGTACAGGTTTCCGTAGCTGCCAACACTTAACTGTTTGCTGGCCAAGCCACTGGCCCCAGCTACGTGCTTTCCACCCAGCCCCATAGAACTGATGTGGAGGGGTTGTTTTGGTTTTGTTGTTGCCTTTTTCTTGAACAGGGGTGCAAAGTGCAGCCCAAGGTGTCCTCCATGAGGGCTTCCTCATCAGGAAGGCAAAGAGCTGGGGTTTGCTGGAGCCAAGTGTACAATGGCCACCCTATGAATGCCGAGCATCACCAGCTGCAACTGGTATATCTCTTGCTCATGGGGTGGAAGGGTTAAAATAGTCTTTTTAAAAATCAGTGACCCAAAAGCCTAGTGTCTGCTATTGTACCCAGCAAGAAAAAAAAAATATATGTGTGTGTGTGTGTCAGGAGTGTGTGTGGGGATGCGTGGGTGGATGTGTGCCACAACCAAAATAAGCAGGGAGGGAAGGGAGGGGTAGGACCCTGGTACAACAATGAATATAAACACTGAACAAGAATGTACTAAATATTTAACCTTTTTTCTGACCTGAGTTTGTATCATGCCTTGCACTGTAAGAGACTCGCATGCTGTCTGGGCAGAGGTTAGTGGGAAGGAAGGAAAACTGAGGCTTAAATACACCACAGCACTGCTAGAGTGTTTCTGTTCAGGGTGTCCCTTCTTTTTCCATGTCCCCCTCCAAAGCCCTGTAGCCCACACAGCCAAGATGTTGTAAAACAATTAATGGGGAAAAAAAAAAAGAAAAAAAAAAGGAGGAAATGTATTTATAAAAAGGCATTAAACAGTTCATGGCAAATCATATGAAAAGTATCAATTACTGGGAAGGAGGAAGTAAAAGTTACACATTATAGTACAAAGTATAAGAAAATTTGCAGGAGAGGGAAGGGAAGGGAAGGGAAGGGAAGGGAAGGGAAGGGAAGGGAAGGGAAGGGAAGGGAAGGGAAGGGAAGGGAAGGGAAGGGAAGGGAAGGGAAGGGAAGGGAAGGGAAGGGAAGGGAAGGGAAGGGAAGGGAAGGGAAGGGAAGGGAAGGGAAGGGAAGGGAAGGGAAGGGAAGGGAAGGGAAGGGAAGGGAAGGGAAGGGAAGGGAAGGGAAGGGAAGGGAAGGGAAGGGAAGGGAAGGGAAGGGAAGGGAAGGGAAGGGAAGGGAAGGGAAGGGAAGGGAAGGGAAGGGAAGGGAAGGGAAGGGAAGGGAAGGGAAGGGAAGGGAAGGGAAGGGAAGGGAAGGGAAGGGAAGGGAAGGGAAGACCTGAAGGTTTTCATAGATTAAATCCACAAAGATAAAGAACAAAAAAAATAGCAGCTTTTTTCTGTACAGACATATAGATGAGTATCTGAACCGTAAAAAAGTTATAAAAGTGACACAAAAGACGATGTGTATGCAAATGATCCATGGTCTAACATAGAACTGCAAGACCCTTCGACAAGTCTTAATAATAAAGAGAAAAGCATCATATACTTGAATCCGGTTACTGCTTTTTTTTTTGTCTTCTCCAATTTATGTTTCTAGGTGTTTTTTTCCTTGCAAGCCTGTGGAGGAAGGCAGGCTGCAGCGATGGAGATCTCTGCCGCTTAGTTTCATGTTGCATTTTTGGCATGCGGTTGACTTTTGTTTTGTAGCAAATGCACATGTTTAATTAGCTCACCACTGCCAGTTTTGTCCAGAATTCATTGGGATGGGGACAGGGGTGGAGGGAGGGCTGGTTCTTTACCCCATCCCTTTTATCTTCTCCATCACAAAAAAAACCCAAAACCAAAAAAACCCCAACAAAACCAACAAAAAACAATCACATTTTGTCCAGTTTTGAAAAAAGCTCTAGACAATTGGCTATCTTTCTTTTTGTTTTTAAATACCAGTGTATGGTTGAATAGAACATATTGGTCAGGATCTTTTAAACAGAGCAGTTGATTACTGTGCTCCTTCCATGCCTACAAAAAACAAAACAAAACAAAAATAAGAGTTCACTTGTGGTTAATTTTTGGCAAAATTTGGCAGCGTCGAAAATGGTTAACAGCCTTGGATGAATGATGGCCCTTTTGGATTCTTTTTTGTGTTCCTAGAAAGATTAAAGAGCAACCTTAAAAAATCCAGGTTTTTTAGGTTTGATTTTTGTGTATGTGGTTTTTGTTTGCTTTTGTTTGTTGTTTGTTTGTTTTTATAAAGACCCACAGTGTCAGGCAGGTGCTTGCAAGGGTACTGGGGAGCCACCTGGCCTGTGATATCTTTGATCTGATAAACGTGCTGTATGGTTGAATTTGCACACAGATATGTTTCCCATTATGAAGCAAAGAAAGAGAAAGGAGAGGAGAGGAGAGAGAGAGACATCAGATCTCAAGTTTTCTGTTGCTATTGAGTGTTAACATTAGAGTTTTAAAAGGCTGACTGTGTGCCCCATGAATAGAGTCCTTTACTGAAACAAACATCTGCTTGCATACTGAAAAAAGAAAAATATGATAACTCGTTTACTGAAAAAAAGGTTCTCCCAAGTGCAGCTATGGCAGTTCTGAAGATCCACTGAGGTACAGTAGGCTTTTGAATATATTGTAATCTTCTTTCTTTCTTCCCCCAATGCACATGTTTCTCTGTGTTTTGTTTCTGTAAGCTTCTGGATCTAAGAATCAGCAGGCTGAAGACTGGGGCAAAGGTAAGGCCCTCTCATTCTTGCGTCCCCCGTTCATGTGTGCGTACGGCTGTCTCTCCTCGAAGCTGGCCCGAAGGACCACCACACCTGGGCCGTTCTCGGCTTTGTGTCCTGAGTGCTTGTCAGTGGGTTGGAGGGTGGAGGAGGGATCTAAAGGAATGCTCTCCATGTTTTCAGTCTCCAGGTCAAGCTCCTCTGTATCTGGAGGCTTGTTCTCTTCACTGTAGAAGAAGGAGACCTCTTTGAATGCCGGATCCAGCTCATCTTTGATGCTACCGATGATTTCCAGGAAGGAGGGCCTCATTTTGGGATTGTACTGCCAGCACATGCGCATCAGTTCAAACCTGGACAGGAAACAGAGCAGAGACATTCACTGAGGTGTTTTATGAGCCCTGGCTGGAGCCCAACCAACCAGGGGTGAACTGAACCACGCATTGTAGGAAATCACTCAATGCTGATAGAAGATGAAGTGACAGAATTCTTCCAGGCTGAGATCCCTGTGTCACATTTCGACCTTCTTTCTAATCATTGATTTATGTCTACAGCTCCTACCTCAACCTCCTCCGTTCCCTTCCACACACTGGCCCATAAAACAGTCTCAAGGATACCTAACATCCAGAAGCATTTCCCATTTTTGTTCTAACTTGGTATTTCTCTTTTTCCACCAAAATGTCCTGTGCTTAACTCAGTCATACAGCTACATGACAGTGCCTCCTGGAGTACCTTCTTCAACCAACCAATCCCTACCCTATCACTACTGCACTCAGAAAAGCTGAGATGGGCAATACACACCAAGTGAAGCACCACTATTTTCCCCTAAAAGACAGAAATTACATTAAAGTTAATCGTAATCCTCAGAAGACATTTGCCAATCTCAAAGACACGCTCTAATCCTTTCTTTTTGAATTGTGTTGTTTTCATTTACAGCCAGGGAAGCATTAATATTTTATGGAGTGTGAGATCATCTGTTTAAGCACATCCATGATTAGATCTGCACAATGTCCCATGCTGGCAAAACAAACCCACAAAATGAAACAGTAATACAGACATAATGAAAACAGTGTTTTCATGACAAAGCAAAATTGGATATTCCTGAGAGATCACCCCGAGCTTTAAACACTACACAAGAAAGGATTCCACTCTCTGTGAAGGTGGAAGAAGGATGTCTTCTGTTAACACAGCACAAGTTTAAATAAGAAAAGAAGATCAACGTTAATTGTTCAAGCCAGTCCTCTGTGTACACAGCACTCAAACAGCTGTGTTGGAAGCCACCACTGGCCAAAACTACTACTTTCTGTGCTAGAATAAGAATGGATCTAAAAAACAAAAACAAAACCAAAAAACCCAACAAAAATCTTTCAGTTAAGACACTGTTCTGGAGAAGCCCTCACATCTGGCTTACCTTTCAGCACTGTGACCTGCAATCCCAGTTAAGACTCCTTTTCCTTGCCTGGCCATAGGCCTGGGCCAGTTTCCTCACCTCTGCCAGCCTGCTCATGTAGGGTTAGCCAAGTCACCTGGAGTTTTAGATTTGATTCTAGAACACAACAATACTATTCTCCAACCTTCACAGACTTTCAGAAAGTGAGCAAGCAATTCTACTTTATGCTTTAATTAGCTCTCACTGCCTTGTGCCCTAGTAACAGTTTACTAGATCTCTGCAGCACTGCGTAAAGGTATTTTATTTTATTAATTAAAGAAAGAGACAAAACCAAACAAAAATTCACTCATTTTTTTTGAACAGCACCTAAGTCCATCACAGACTAGTATCTTAATGTCTCCTGAGTCCCAGCTCTAGCATAAAGTTTTCCACAGGGCTGTCCCAGAGCTGGAAATCCCTGTTGCTGTGCATCACTGCCCACAGTGGGGCTTGCATAGTCTGGGAACTCTGGCCTGAAACAAAACCAAAGTGAAAAAATCCCCTCCCCCAGAAACCTGCTCCTTGAGAAACTCTCCAGTGTTCTCAGCTGAGGTGACCCCGCAAAGAGAGGGAAAGCTGCTGTGTTTGCGAGGCAAACACTGCTGAGAGTGCTTCAATCAAACCATAAGCAATCTTAATTGAAGTGCATTTGAAATCACAAATATTTCTGTTAGAGCTCAGCTGGCACAACTCTGCATGAACAAAGTCAGCTACCTTAGCATGGCCTTGTGACACCCAGAAACAAGCTGGCAAAACCAGTCTGTACCAGGAGAACTCTCCGGGCACTCAACACTGTGTTGTAGCAGGCACGTAGAGACACAAACACTGTTCAACTATTTCTTGGGTCTGAGACTTCAAAAGGCCTTTCACAGAAAAAGTGAAGCCGAACTATAAAACTGCTATATACCCTCACCCACAAACAGGGAGGAAAGCTTGAGACATAAATATATAAAATCCATTTCTGTTACTTCATTGCTGTTTCCTTTCCAGCTGACTGCTGTGTCCCTGAATAGAAGCCCTGGCTAGAGCCAAGAACACTGGGTATTTGCTGGCACTTTGCCCTGAGGCCTAAGGGCAATGCTAAGGAGATACCACAAGCAGTGGAGTAATGCATGTGACATCAGCACAAACAAGGACATGTGATGTTTCTTTTAAGCCATTCCAGATTTAAAAACCCTACAGAGTTCCCATAAAAGGATTTATTTTTTTCTTTTTAACTCTGTGGATTCAAAGACCTTGTTTACATTATTTTAAACAAAACAAAACCCAGTAAAACCCCAACCCTTTCCAGTAGACAATGGAAGACTTTACTGGCTGAGCAGTTCTATAGAGTATGTTCCTGACTGGTGGCAAGTGAGATGAAGGAAGAGTAATCACCATGAGACAGAAGAATAGCCAGTGCATGTCTCCTGCATCCTTTGCTCAAAGGAGTGAGTAGAAATGGAGTAACTTTTTGCACTGAGACAGTAAAAAAACCCCAAAATGGAAAGTTACCACAAAAGCCACATTCCATTTGAGTGTTTGTGCTTTGCATCAGACTTGGGTTGGTGGGGAAAAGCGAAAGGCCCTGTCCCACTCAACTGTTGCTACATGCTGGCATTGCCTCTGCACAGCAGACCCTGGTTTCTAAACAAGCACTTGCTAGGAACAAAGGGAAAATAAGCGATGCATAAACAATCATCTACGACACATACGGGGGAAGCAATTCTGCTTCAAAACCAGAATGGAATTCCAGCCTCCACAACTTTTAAAAGCCCCACAAGAACACATTGTCTGAGAGCGTCAGCTGTAAGAAATCTCCTTGCCATGTAGCCATCACCTGATGAACACTGCCCTAACAATGGCAGTACATAAAAACACAACTTATTACACAGGAAGAGAAGAAAACCAGCAAAGCTTCTCCTGGCACCATCTCATTGAACCATCTGTCTTATTGCATAGTTCTGTCTGTAAAACCATGCAAGCTATGCCAAGAGGGGGTAGCATAAACAGAACTGAGTTTTGTTTCACCCTGTGCAAGAGTAAAAAGCCTGCAAAAATACCATCCCTGTTGTGTTTAGCCCTTTCATGGGGATTCACCATCTCTGAACCACAAGACAACCACGCTGTAAAATCCCCCTTTGCATGATCACCTAATACAACCAAGCTGCAGAACAGAACCTCTTCAGTGTTCTTGGTCTCTTTCCATCTAAACCCTACTGCCTCGCTGCTCCCAGGGTTTAGCAAAGCAGAGTCATTATCAAGTGTCACCAGCACTGCAGTCCTAGGATAGACAGAATGTCCAACACTGTCTGCACCATGCAGCATTCATGCAGAGGGCACATTGAGAAGCCCCTATGAAAACCACTGCTCTGTGGGGAAAGCACGAATGGCTATGCCCATACTCACATCATTTGCAAGGTTAAAAACAGATTCGGTGACAATTGCAGCAAGATTCTTCTCTCTTTTCTCATCTGTGCTTCCCCATAGCAGTCTACCTCTTCTACCTGTTCTCAAGGTTTCTGTGTGTCAGTGTGTGCCCTTCCCTCTACAGGAAGGTAAACTTGTGTTCTGCCTGTAACTGCACATGTTTCCAAGTCAAACTAATTCAAAAAGTGTAGCCTACCACATGAGACAGAAGTGCAGCTCTGGCTGCCCTTCTCACTAGCTTTCATGTAGCACCAAGCACAAGAAGTGTACTGACTTCCCTGCAGCAGGTGGACTTTGCTTTCTGGACATCAAGTTAATATAGTGAATGAATTATCACAGACCAGTGTCCACCAGTGAGTATTTGTGCTGTCTAAAACCCACCTTCCACTAGCAGAGACATACCCAGAAATCTGTCTTTAAACAGAATCTTCTATCAAACACAACCAAAAAGGGTCCTCTATTTTACAAAGGGTTTCAGAAAGCACTTGTGAAGGCAGCTGCCTGAAACGTGCTGAAACATGGCAAGGTCCATATACAACTGCAGGGCTCTTGGCAGCTCTCTTACAAGCACCTTTCTGTCCATTCAGTGATCTTGTCACCTCCTGTGCCAAGAGGCAGGTTATCAGGCAGCTGGAGAGGGAAGAGGAACTCTGCCTACACACCAGGTCTGTGCCAGCCAGCAGCCACATGTGTAAGGTTCAAGACTGGCAGCAGCTGTCAGAATGTTGCAAAGCATCCTTATGGCATCTTGAGGAAATGGATGGAAGACAGGGAAAGAAGCAAAAACATGCAAAGAGAAAAACAGCTAACTAACTAACACAAAATAGGTTCTGAGTGCCAAATGCACATGCATGGAACAAAGGTGAAGGATTATTCCTGGAGCTCCCTGCTGTTATTCCTACAACAGCCTATTTGAATTGTACCAGGCTTGGGTGTCTGTCCTAATATGAAGACAAAACAAGCTGAAAGGGAGCTGAAAGCAAGTCATGAGAAGCTTCTAAGGTCATTCCTTCTTTTTTTTTCCCCATACAGTCAGGATGTTTTATACACAATTGTATCACAAACCATAAAGATGTGCCAACAAACTGGCTGTGGTTTAGTTCTGAGTTCAGCCCCACTCCTTGTTCTGATGGAGCGAATTTCCTAAATTCAAAAGAAGATTTTACCTTTCTGTACCTCTGCAACGTCAGGCTGAGTCTTGGTGGCCATAATCAATATGTCAACAGCTTCTTCATTAAAATCAGCACAGAAAAGGCCCTTGCTGTCATACACTAGTGCAAAGATTTGCTCTGCCAGACATCAAGCAAATTCTCCCACCTCACAAGCCTGTCAGCCCTGGTGTGTCGGTGTGAGCTGAAATTCCCCCCCCCACCGACAATAACCAGGCTAACTCAGTCTGGAAGCAAATGAAAAGCTGTATTTACAAGCAGAGTCTAAAATCTACAATGAAATGCAATGAATATGTACAAATATACAAAATTCACAACATTCACAAATATATACAATCAACAGAAAAAGCACAACCGATCTCCCTTTGCTTCCCCCCAAGGGGACCCTCCCAAAGGGGCCTCTCCTCTCCCAGGAGCTTCCCCCCAGACCCCCCTGGACAGAGAAGCAGAGTTAGTTAAGCAGAAAGTTGTTAACTTAGCTGCCAAGGTCAGTACGTGTTATCTTCAGCCAGAAGAGAAGAAGAAACAGCAGCCAGACAGCCCAGCAACTGCCCCCACTGCCGAACGCAGAATGTGCCGAATGCCTACTTTGTTTTGGGTAATAGTTCTTAAACATTTCTATCTATCCAATGGAAGTGTTTAGAACAATCGTTATTTTGCTTTCTTACACCCAATAGTGACTTATTTACATTCTTTCACTTTCTCTGTTCTGAACTTTGCAAGGAAAAATTAAAAAGACAGTTTCAAACCACCACAGTCCACCCCTTCTAAACAATTCCATTGGCTGCTACTACCATTTATCTAATCTAAAATAATATCTACAACACTAGGTGAATAAAGACCATAGTCCATTCCGGCTATCTCAGATGTAGATGATTCAAAAGAGTCAAATCACAGGAAAAACAGCAAACAGCTTGTTTCCTCGCAGATGGAGCGAAGAAAGGAACAGGGACTCTCAGGTGACTCAGGGCTCTCAGGGTTCGTGCACCGTAGATCTCATGGACTCTCCTCTTGGGCGCGATGCTGTATCTGCACAACACTCTGAATTTAACCTCTCTCAGCCAAAGTTAGATTTCTTTGTGGAATACACTGAATTTCACCATTTTCTTGCATCACCCAATAGGTGTGACCAGGACCTTCAGCAGAAACCACCCCTCGGACAGGTTTGGCCTCTCCTGAAGGAGAAAATACCCAAACAGTTTTGCCTAACAGATTCTTTTCTCTGATAACAGGAACTCTATCACCTTCCTCCTTTCGCAACAAATCTGATTGGGCAGGTCCAGCTCGATTCACTGAACCTCTACTATTCACCAACCAGGTTGCTTGTGCTAAATGTTTCTCCCAGTTTTTCAAAGATCCACCCCCCATGGCTTTGAGAGTGGTTTTCAGCAAACCGTTGTAGCGTTCGATCTTCCCTGCAGCTGGTGCATAGTAGGGAATGTGGAATATCCACTCGATGCCGTGCTCTTTGGCCCAGTTTTTTACAAGATTGTTCTTGAAATGAGTTCCGTTGTCTGACTCAATCCTCTCTGGAGTTCCGTGTCTCCACAGGATTTGTCTCTCCAGACCAAGAATGGTGTTACGTGCAGTTGCATGAGGAACTGGATAAGTTTCCAGCCATCCAGTGCTTGCCTCTACCATAGTCAGCACATACTGCTTACCAGATGGAGAACGAGGTAGAGTGATGTAGTCAATCTGCCAGGCTTCACCATACTTGTACTTGGACCATCGGTCACCGTACCACAAGGGCTTGATCCGCTTTGCCTGCTTAATAGCAGCACAAATGTCACAGTCATGGATGACTTGTGTGATAGCATCCATGGAAATGTCAATGGATCTGTCACGAGCCCATCGGTAGGTTGCATCTCTGCCTTGATGTCCTGACGAGTCATGGGCCCACCGAGCTAAGAACAGCTCACCTCGGTGTTTCCAGTCAAGATCAGGATCAGGATCAGAGTTTGTGTCCACCTGGGAAACTCTTGCAGCTAGATCTGCCTGATGGTTGTGTTGTTGTTCCTCAGTAGCTTTGCTCTTAGGAATGTGAGCATCGATGTGTCTCACTTTCACTGGGATTCTCTCAATGCGAGCAGCAATGTCTTGCCACAGATCTGCAGCCCAGATTGGCTTTCCTTTCCTCTGCCAGCCATTCTTCTTCCAGTCTTTCAGCCAACCCCACAAGGCATTGGCTACCATCCACGAGTCGGTGTAGAGATAAAGCTTTGGCCATCTCTCACGTTCAGCTATGTTAAGAGCTAGCTGGACAGCTTTTACCTCTGCAAATTGACTGGATTCTCCTTCTCCATCTCTCGCTTCTGCAACTCTGCGCGTTGGGCTCCACACTGCAGATTTCCATCTCCGCTTGTTCCCAACCAGACGACAGGAACCGTCTGTGAACAAAGCATATCTCTTTTCATCATCAGACAGATCACTGTAAGGAGGAGCTTCCTCTGCACGAGTTACTCTCTCCTCTGGAGGTTTTGCACAGCTTGTGCCTTCTGGCCAGTTTGTGATCACCTCCACCAAACCAGGCCTTTCGAGATTTCCCATTCGAGCTCTCTGTGTTATCAGAGCCATCCACTTAGACCAGGTAGCATCTGTTGCATGATGTGGTGAAGAACCTTTGCCTTTGAACATCCAATTCAGAACTGGCAATCTAGGAGCTAGAAGAAGTTGTGACTCAGTTCCAATCACTTCAGAAGCAGCTTTCACTCCTTCATAAGCAGCTAAAATCTCTTTCTCTGTTGGAGTGTAGTTTGCCTCTGAGCCTCTGTAGCCACGACCCCAGAAACCAAGAGGACGTCCTCGTGTCTCCCCTGGAGCTCTTTGCCATAAGCACCAGGTTGGACCATTGTCACTCGCGGCCGTGTACAGAATGTTCTTAATGTCTGGACCAGTTCGGACAGGTCCCAGACCCATCGCTTGGACTACCTCTCGCTTGATCTGGTCAAAGGCTGCTTGTTGCTCAGGACCCCATTGGAAACTGTTTCTCTTTCGAGTCACATCATAGAGAGGTTTCACAATCTGACTGTATCCAGGAATGTGCAGTCTCCAAAATCCCACTATGCCTAAGAAACGCAGAGTTTCTTTCTTGTTGATGGGATTTGCCATGGTGGAGACTCTGTTTATCACATCCATTGGGATGTGACGGCGACCATCTTGCCACCGCACTCCCAGAAACTGGATTTCTCTGGCAGGTCCTTTCACCTTGTCTCGCTTGATAGCGAAACCAGCTTGCAAGAGAATGTCAATGATTTTGTTACCTTTCTCGAAGACTTCTTCAGCAGTCTCACCCCAGACGATGATGTCATCGATGAACTGAATGTGTTCTGGAGCTCCACCTTTCTCCAAAGCATCATGGATCACTGCATGGCAGATGGTTGAACTGTGAATCCACCCCTGGGGCAAACGATTGAATGTGTACTGAATGCCTCTCCAGGTGAAAGCAAACTGAGGCCTGCATTCCTCTGCTATGGGAATAGAGAAGAAAGCATTAGCAATGTCTATGGTAGCATACCATTTGGCCTGCTTGGATTCCAGCTCATATTGGAGTTCCATCATGTCTGGTACAGCTGCACTCATGGGTGGAGTTACTTCATTCAAGGCACGGAAATCAACTGTCAGACGCCACTCTCCATTCTGCTTTCTCACAGGCCAGATTGGACTGTTGAAAGGTGAATGAGTTTTGCTGATGACCTTCTGACTCTCCAACTGACGAATCAAGTTTTGAATGGGCACCAAAGAGTCACGGTTGGTTCTGTATTGTCTGTGATGCACAGTTTGAGAAGCAACCGGCAGCTTTACATCCTCTATCTCATGTTGTCCCACAACTGCAGATTCATCTGAAAGCTCAGGTCTAATGGACAACTTCAATTTTCCTCCATCAATTTCTACAGTTGCTATTCCAAAAGCCCATTTGTAACCCTTAGGGTCTTTAAAACGCCCTTCTCTCAGAAAGTCAATTCCCAAAATACAAGGTGCATTAGGACCTGTTACAATAGTATGTTTCTTCCACTGCTTCCCAGTTAAACTTATATCAACCTCTATCTTAAACAACTCTTGAGATCCACCAGTGACTCCCTGAATAGTTATAGATTCTCCCCCTTGATAATTTGATGGTATTATGGTGCACTGAGCTCCTGTGTCAACCAAGGCCCTGTACTTCTGAAATTTTGAAGTGCCAGGCCACTGGATGTACACATCCCAATAGATTCTGTTATCTCCATTATCCCTTACCTCCCCCTGGCGGAAGGCAGGGCACCCCTAATGGTGGGGATTACCTCCACATGTACAGCTGGCACAACGTCCAGCACCAGAATTAGGATCACTGTTGGAGCTATCAGAGTTGTTCTGGGAAACTGAGGAAGCGACAGCTACCCTCCTGGTATTGCTACCTCGGGATCTGCCCCTCTGCAGCTCCCGTAACCTCTTGAAAAGATCAGAAGTTGGTTGACCATCCCATCTGTTCATGTTCTCACCAAACTGATCACGCAGAGTTATCCAGATACTGCCACGTGATTGCCTCTGCTGTCTGTTTTGGTTTGACCTATTCTGGAATGGCCTTCTTGGAGCACGTCTGTTCTAACAGCTGAAACTTGTATCCATCTGGAGGAAGAGGAATCAGAATCATCCCCCTTCATCAAGTTGGATATGGAGGTTTTAAGTTCCTCCTTCAGCTCTTTCATGCAATTCTCCATCTTTCCAGACAGAGTTTCAATGGCTGAAACCAAAGAAGTACGTGCGAGACTATCCTCCAATTGCCTCATTTGGTCAGTGAAATGGCCAACAGTAGGAGGTGCTCCACCATAATTTCTTGCCACAATCCTGCTTGCCAGAATAGTAGCATAATTAGGAGGAGCAAGCTTAATGAGCTTTTTGGCAAGGCCTGTTCCAACAGGAATTTCATCAGGATTCAGAGTCTTATGATCTCCATACATTACTTCTCTCACAGCAAACTCTCTCAGACGCTTGATTCCCTCAGCTATTGTGGTCCAAGGCTTAGGGTTCCATGGTAAATCATCTCTGCTGGGGTACCTCAGCGAGACTGCCAGTAGGAGGCGTGCCCACAGAGAAACTTTACCAATGCACTTGCCTAGATGCCTGTCTATGCCTGTATCCTTTGAGAGCATCCCCAACTGAGAGGCCGACTTGTCACCTACCACCAATGCTGGGGCTCCCATATCAAAACACCTGGCTAGCCAAGACAGGACTGGCTCATTATCTCCTCTGATGTAATCCTTCCTCACATGTCTAATTTCCTGTCTGGGTGCATTAGCTGACTGTATGTCATCCTCATCATCATCATCATCATCATCCTGAGGTCGCTGTCCCCATAATCCTATTTTAATCCTCCGTTGAATTTCCTTGAGTTCAGAGGCACTACCAGCAGTTGCTAATCTACCAGGGTCTACATCCTGACCTACATCTCCATCATCCATGTGGGGTCTCAAGAGGTCTACCAGAGTTTTAAGGCTAACCCTCTCTTCCTCACCAGAAGGATCTTTCTTAACAGAGGGACCCTGAGTAGAAGGACCCTCATCTCCATCTGCACCATCTCCTGCAGCATCTGCATCTCCTCCTGCAGCTCCTTCACGCTTTCTGGTTACAGTGGCCACCAAATTTACTGGCTTGGTTTTCACATTCACAGCAGAGTTGGAAGAGCAAGTAGCCTTATGTCTTTCTTGACACAGTGCTATCAGTAGCCATATGATTATTCCAAGAAGCAACAAAAATTAAGGCAAGCACAAGATATCTAGGGTACCACTGGTTCCAAGGACCCTCTGTAGTTGTAAGAGGAGTAACAAACTCATATGTGTCTGCTAGCAGATCCATAGTTGAGTTACCATAGCTTCTTAGCCCAATAAGACCACAACAGAATTCACCAACATTCAGTAACTTGTTCTTAACCCAAAGAAATGACTTATATGCCACATATCTCACAATCTTGTCTATCATGCAAGAAATGGACCATCTGTAAACAATCACACTGATAATAGATGAAATAGAATGACTCAGAATCCAAAACAGCTTCATTTTGCTTCCTAATCTGAGCAGAAATAAATCACAAGCAATCGAGCCCCGAGTTGGAGCGCCAAAAAATAAAAAGTGTGTCGGTGTGAGCTGAAATTCCCCCCCCACCAACAATAACCAGGCTAGCTCAGTCTGGAAGCAAATGAAAAGCTGTATTTACAAGCAGAGTCTAAAATCTACGATGAAATGCAATGAATATGTGCAAATATACAAAATTCACAACATTCACAAATATATACAATCAACAGAAAAAGCACAACCGATCTCCCTTTGCTTCCCCCACAAGGGGACCCTCCCAAAGGGGCCTCTCTCTCTCCCAGGAGCTTCCCCCCAGACTCCCCTGGACAGAGAAGCAGAGTTAGTTAAGCAGAAAGTTGTTAACTTAGCTGCCAAGGTCAGTGTGTTATCTTCAGCCAGAAGAGAAGAAGAAACAGCAGCCAGACAGCCCAGCAACTGCCCCCACTGCCGAACGCAGAATGTGCAGAGTGCCTACTTTGTTTTGGGTAATAGTTCTTAAACATTTCTATCTATCCAATGGAAGTGTTTAGAACAATCGTTATTTTGCTTTCTTACACCCAATAGTGACTTACTTACATTCTTTCACTTTCTCTGTTCTGAACTTTGCAAGGAAAAATTAAAAAGACAGTTTCAAACCATCACACCTGGAAGTGGATTCATCCATTAGCTACACTCAGCAAGCAGAGAAGTATTCAGGAGGAAGGAGAGCTGGTCAGGTGGGCTGCAGTTAGGAGAGCTTCTTCTTGTGACACCCCTCCCACGCCCCTGTTCATACCACATATGACCCAGACAAATAACCCTGAATCTCTTGCCAAGTTTGTTCTCACTGCACAGGTATTTTCTCCCTACAGCTGACCCCTTCACACACCCTTTGCTTCCCCCATTTCTGCCTAGTCCCCCACCCTCCATTACACAGCTCTGACCATGTTAATCTCCAGTCAATCTGAGTGCCAGAAATTCTCCACAGCATCATGGAAGGGAAAGAATGTGAAACTGAGGAATCACATGGTAGCTACACCTCCCCCTGTGTGTACCACCCACCCCCCTCAAACAACAAAACAACATTGCCTGTCATCTGAAACCAAAGCCAGTGCTTCAGCCAAAAAAGCTCTTTTCTCAAGAATCCCAAGCAGCTGAGGCCCCTAAGTGATTGTATCCCTTCTGTGGGCCTCCAACTAATTTCAATAACTGCAAGATGCAGTATTTCCTTCCCAAAAGCCAGTTTGGGAAGTGTATCAAAGCAATGAAGTCTGAACAACTGAAACCGCTGTACACAAAAGGCAGCACAAGTATTTCAACAATGTAAAGCTAAAAACTGGAGCCTGCTGCACTGCACCCTGTACTCTGCTGCAGGGCTTTGTGTTGATTCCAGGGGTAGGCAAAGGTTTCTCTGCCTGCTTCTCTTGGTGCTTACAGGGGAGGAAGCTGTTAGCAGGGTAGATTTGTGTATCTTGGTGTGGTGAGTGCTCTGACCGAAACAGCAGCTCCAGCACTGCTTCAAAGGAGTCCTTTTTCTGTACGCCGAACTAAAAAGTCCCAATTCCACAGTTTGACTTTTCAACTCGTCCTATGCTCCTTCTTCTCTCTACGCTCACCAGAATTACTTTGACCAGAAGAGACAAGATCGAGGCACAGAATCTACTGCCATAGCTAATGTCGTTTATGAGCTTCTGTTAAGTCTAACTTTACCAAGGAATAGAGGTTGGAGTTTGTTTCCTTGTTAGAGCAGATAGCCCAAAGTGAGATTCTGGCCACAAGCAAAGGTGCTTTCTGTCTAAAATATGAGCTTGACAGAGATGGTTCTAGCAGCACCTCATGTTTCTATCACTCTTTAACAACTCCGGCTGTGGGAGGTAGGGCAGAAGCAGACACTGAAGGGCTCAGGAAAATAACCTGTGCATGGAGAACAGAGGTAACTGTTGGCACTTACAGCATATCAGGACAATTGTCTGGCTTCTCCAGCAGGCCCCCTTCCATCACGAAGCGGAGCACTTGTTCATTGGTCATGCCTTGGTACGGCTGCTCCGCGAGTGTTGCGATCTCCCAGAGGACAACACCGAAAGACCTGGAAAGCAAAGGAGAACTTCAGGAAGGCCAAGGGAGCCTCACAAGGATATTTCTCTTAGATGCTGCTGAGCGGGTAGGCATCCATGGGTATCCTACTGTACCAAAAAAATCCCACTGCTCACAAAGCATGCAGCCCTGGTGATAGCCACACCACCTCTCAGAAGAGGCTGTTAACTTCAAACAGCTCTAGTCAACAGTGAGAAACACCTGCCCTGTTCTGAATGACTCTTCAAAATGGTCTCTAAGAACCAGCTGTTAGCACCACATCTCCACTTTTCATACCATAATCTACAGCTCAGTTAGTCATGATTATAGTCACTCAGTGGTCCAACATCGCTTCATTACATTGGTTCTGTACAGGTCAATCGGTAAAAAAGCCATCACAAGCTCACTGCATTGATGAGAAGCCTATTAACTCAGAGGAGGTTTAAGCTGTGAGCCACAGCTGGAGAAAAAGCTTGCATCTCACCTAACCCTTTCCCATGGCTTTGAGTTAAGACATCAGGAGGACCGTGAAGTGGGAAAAACAGTGGGGAACAAAAAAGGAACAATACAGGTAAAAAAAAAAAATCCTATTCGTATCTCTGTGCTTCCTATACAGAGAACCTCAGGCTGGACAGACCCCTGATCAACCTGAGTTTGCAAGAAGATCCATTTGTGGCTGGGTGCAGGGAATCAAACCTTCTAAGCAGGTGCAGAAGTTTCAGAGACTGGTTATTTAACATGAGCTCAACAAGCCCCCTTCAGCCACAGAGACAGCCAAAAAATGCCAAAATAAATCTGTACATTTGAAAAATTAAACTCAAAATCTTCATGTAACACATCTCAGGTACTCCTGATAGCACTTAAGGAGGCATCAATGCATAACTGTAAGCTCTCATTTCAGTGCAAGCTGGTTTTCACGAGAAATACTTCTCACACAAATCTGAATGAAAAGCTGCATTTTCCCCTACTGCTCTAGCAAGCTGAGAGCTTGACAGCAAATGCACAAACCACACCTGTGGATCTCCTCTGCCTCACCACTCAGAGCAAGCAAACTAGCCAACCTCTGTTCTCCACACACACTTCCCATTTGTCCTTCTGTTGTCCTTCTGCTTTGGCTTCCTCTACATTTGAAGTCAAAGGTGCAAAGTCAAAAGGTATGTGACACAGCAGCAAGCCCCATTTTTGAAACAGACATGGAAGAAAGATGAATGTTCTCCAGCTCTTTGTATCAAGACTAATTTGGTGTTTCATCAGCAAAACATTTAAATCCTCAGGAGAAACTCACTTTTCTTTTGCAACAAGGATGCAACTATTTTCTTGAAACCAAGCTTCCAGCACCTTCCAACCAACTAGAAAGAACAGCAGCAGAAAAAAGAAGTCTGTCTAATAATAGGAATTGATTATTGGCAAAGGAAGATAAGCAATAGTTATGTAATTGGGTAGTTGGGATGTAAATATTGACACTTGCTAAAAATATCTCCATTTAAAATTAGTTTATTGAGCAGACATAGCTTGAATTGTCTGCCCTGCACTGAAGAGTCATCTACTTTTAGAGCTGCTGTGCAAAGAAATAAAATCTAGATGCTGTCTTGTCTTCTGTGGCTAAAATGCTGAGTCAAGCTTAGAGCAAAAAAGGGCAGCTTCAGTAGGGACTTGTGAAAACAGGAGCCCAGCATTATTAGCTGGTTATGGTAGAGGGGTTTTATCTTCCAGTTATCCACTGGATCTAAAGTGGTTTGCATCTCGAGCCAGGAGGCACAAACAGACTTGCAATTGTTTGCCTTTAAGGGGAGGCAGGGGCAGACGTTCAGCTCAACATTTTGGTGCCTTTGAAGCTCCTTTGATCACTGCAGGACTAATGAGAACAAGTTTTGCACACCTACTAGTCTTATTATCATAACGAATAAACTGATGCTGCTCCTTCAAGGCAACTACCAGCTCTGCAGAATGCAAGACGCTGGAGACTTATTTATAGAAATACACACTCACCCTGTGCAGTACTCCATTAAGTTTAAAACATTCTCTGTCCCTAACTACAACAAAAACAGTCTTGCCTAATTACCTCATTCTGCAGTCTGAACAGCAATAAAAGAATGAATTGCTAAAATCAAGCTCCACCCTTCAAAACCTCCAAACACTCTTCCTGCAGCTTGCCATTTCACCTTACAGCTTATAAATCTTGGACTCCGACCACGCACACACTTCTGTCTTCTTGACATTTTGGCTTCTAAAACTCATCTCGAAGAACCTGGAACCAGATGTCACAATTTCCTACACCAAAAAGGCTGGAAAAACAATCTCAACATTTGATTGATGAAAATAAATGGCCCCAAAACAGCCCAGCTACATGGTTTGTGTGAAGCAGCTTCAAAACCTGAACCAATACAAGGACTCAGGCAATTCTTCCTGGAATGAAGAGACTTTCAAAGTAGAGTGTTTGCTCTGAACATTATTGAGAAGTGAACTGGGATGGTCCTTTTGGCCACAAGCAGACCAAGTAACCAGACACTGTTTCATAATCAGTGAAAAGTGAAGCTCCACTACATTTAGGATTCAGACTGAAATTTCTGCATCTCTAGCTGTGGACACATGTGGCAAAGGCAAATGCACACGTGTTCTAAACAAAGCAGATTGGCCACCTTGAACCAGCGTTCCGTACCTCAAGACAGCATACTTATGTGAGCTGTGTTTCAGAGTAAGGCACTCCCAACAACTACGACGACAAACCAACTCAAGGAACTGTCTGGCATACTGATGAGAGGTGTGGAGCTCCTCTCCATCAAGCAGTTGTTTCCTCTATGCCTTCCACTAAAAACCTGTCAGAGTTTACTCCTCTTCCTCTCAAATTTTCCAACCTTATAATCAGTCAGCTCCTTTCCTTGACATTACTCCTGGCTGGGATATTTTGCTGATAAACTGCAATATTGTTTGTTCAGCCCTGCTTTGGGTTGAGCAACCGACGAGTGCCAACTCTTAACACTGCAGGTAGAACTCAAGTACTTCCTGCAGCAACTACAGCACTGATTTGCTCCTGACGCTTGCTTTGGCGTAACATCTGTGGGGCTTCTCTGTTTGGAATGTGAGTTATGTTTAAACAGCAACGTCACTCAGCAGCTCCAGGCTCAAAGCTATGTGTGTATGGAACCAGTGCAGTGCGTCACCAGGGCCCAACACCCCACTCGCTGCAGTCCACTGGTGCTAGTGTGGCTGGAGATGATGGCTGGACCTTAGAGTTACTGTTGTGCTGCAAGACCAGACAGATTTGCCAGCTCTTCACTCCAGGCTCCCTCAGTTCTACATCTGAGGATTTTCTGCCAATGCATTCCAAATTTCTGTCTGCTTCATGAAGCCATTACAGGCCCCAAAATTCTCTTGCTGCCAAAAGCAGACCTGCACTGTTCCATTAGATAAATGGTTGATACAGGGCTTCCCCTTCTATCCAAGAGGTTATTTTCATCTGTTTCCAGGTTTGAGGGTAACTGGATTCATAAATAAGTTGCTAGCCATATGCAGAAAAAAAAAACTGAAGTGACATTCTGGTGCTTTCGTTTTTCACTTGCTACGTAATTCCTCTTATGAATCTTTCACTCAAAGCTGATACTGTGGACTACAGTTCACTGACTCCAAAATTCTCAAGCTGTTTAAAGAAAATGCCATTTACTACTAAAATATCAGCCCTACCTACTTCTAGACATTTGGAGGCAATCAGCTGCCAATTCTGTAACAGATCAGCAATAAAAACATCTTGTTACGAAGGCAGAGAAACCATAAAAGACAGAGTAGAGGTTTTGCCAGAACATGTTCATCTTCTGCCAAGCCCTCTCTACCTATCTGCAGAAGTTTGGGGGGGAAGGGGGAATTGTTCCAGAGCATTATTTCCTCTAAGAAGGAGATTTTGAAATGTCCTGAGTGCCTCTATTAATAACTTCACAGATACAGCAACTAGACAATATGCTTTTAAAGGAAAACCTATTTCTGCATCTTGTGGGGTACAAAACAAGTAAGCAAAGCTCCAAATGGAGCAAGATATACACAAGGGAGAACTCCCAAGGAAAAACCTGCTAGTGTACACAAACCGTCTGCGGGAAAGTAGCTATTTACACAGAAGGTTTTGATAGAAAAGCAGGTCAGCACTAGGAACCTTTCTATATTCTTGGCATCTTCTAATGCTTTTCTTGAAGGAGGGCAATTTGAAAAATGACAACCTGCTCTTCCAGGCAAAGGTAATGTTTTTCACTGCACAACTGATCTTACAACCCACAGCAGGAAACATGCTGCCACCGCCAGTTTGGGAAATCCATTTAATTCTGCCCTCTGAGAGCAGAATTTAATCTCCAGAGTTGTTGCTTTTGCAACAGAAATATGAAGCAGAACGCCTCACAGCGAGAGAGTGTTACCTTTGAAGGGACAGGAGAAGCAGTACACTTAGTTAAGTCTACTAAAGCACAGAAAAAGGCTAGAAAGAATTGGGGCTAAACCAGTTTTTCAGAGCCCCTTTTTTGTTACCAGACATCAGAGTGTGTTGTGAAGACTCCATCCTTCAGTGATTCTGGGGACATCCAGCGGACAGGCAGCAAACCCTTCCCTCCTTTGCGGTAATAATCTGTCTCGTAGATATCTCTTGTCATGCCAAAATCTAGAAGGTAGAAACATTTGGAGTTTGCATGATAAAGTGATGAACACTTCCCCTTACTACAAGCCATTTTAGCCAGAAAAAAACCTGCAATCTGTTCCCAGGACACTATTTGCAGGCAACAGCCCAACAAACAAGCAGGCCTTTTCACCACTGACTTCAGCAGCTGACAAGTCTGAATGATTTAAATATATTAATATGAAAAGTTCCAGAATTTATGCTCAAGCTTTACAGCAAGCTAAACCTTCAGAAAGTCACAGAATTCACCAAGCTGTACTCCAAATGCTCTCATTTTCTTTTCTTTTTGAAGAGCGTCAAGAGCTCCTTTAGCACTTAGTAGTATCGTCTTTAATTGAATAATCCCACATTGAGAGAAATGCTTCTCTTTTTAACCCCCCTCTCCAAAAGTAATTTCCAATTCCGGAATAAGATTCCACCCCAAATGCTGCAGAGGATTGGGCTACTCATTTATGACTAACACAAACCAATATTAAAGACATACTTCAGGTTATATGCATTTCCTTAGCTGTAAACAAATAAGCATTTGCAAGACTTTGATCTAGCAATGCTCACCTCACTCAGGCTTACCCCAGCAGTTGTTTTATTCTGTACAATCAGCTTTAGGCAGACAAACCTGCTGGGTCTACCCAGTTGCCATGTTTTTAGACACAAACCAGAAAAGATAATAAATTGAGTGGCATCAAATCTCTCACTAGTATTAAATGCTGCCTGCTAAAACAGCAGATTTAGGGCCCCGGGGGTGGATTCACAGTTCAACCATCTGTCATGCAGTGATCCATGATGCTTTGGAGAAAGGTGGAGCTCCAGAACACATTCAGTTCATCGATGACATCATCGTCTGGGGTAAAACTGCTGAAGAAGTCTTCGAGAAAGGTAACAAAATCATTGACATTCTCCTGAAAGCTGGTTTGGCTATCAAGCGAGACAAGGTGAAAGGACCTGCCAGAGAAATCCAGTTTCTGGGAGTGTGGTGGCAAGACAGTCACCATCACATTCCAATGGATGTGATAAACAGTCTCCACCACAGTAAATAAGAAAGAAACTCTATGTTTCTTAGGGACACAGGGATTTTGGAGACTGCACATTCCTTCAGACAGACAGATTGTTTCTCTTTCGAGTAACATCATGAAGAGGTTTAACAGTTTCCAGTGGGGTCCTGAGCAACAAGCAGCCTTTGACCAGATCAAGCGAGAGGTAGTCCAAGCGATGGGTCTGGGACCTGTCCGAACTGGTCCAGACATTAAGAACATTCTGTACACGGCCGCGAGTGACAATGGTCCAACATGGTGCTTATGGCAAAGAGCTCCAGGGGAGACACGAGGACGTCCTCTTGGTTTCTGGGGTCGTGGCTATAGAGGCTCAGAAGCATACTATACTACAACAGAGAAAGAGATTTTAGCTGCTTATGAAGGAGTGAAAGCTGCTTCTGAAATGACTGGAACTGACTCTTCTAGCTCCTAGATTGCCAGTTCTGAATTGGATGTTCAAAGGCAAAGGTTCTTCACCACATCATGCAACAGATGCTACCTGGTCTAAGTGGATGGCTCTGATAACACAGAGAGCTCGAATGGGAAATCTCGAAAGGCCTGGTTTGGTGGAGGTGATCACAAACTGGCCAGAAGGCACAAGCTGTGCAAAACCTCCAGAGGAGAGAGTAACTCGTGCAGAGGAAGCTCCTCCTTACAGTGATCTGTCTGATGATGAAAAGAGATATGCTTTGTTCACAGACGGTTCCTGTCGTCTGGTTGGGAACAAGCGGAGATGGAAATCTGCAGTGTGGAGCCCAACGTGCAGAGTTGCAGAAGCGAGAGATGGAGAAGGAGAATCCAGTCAATTCGCAGAGGTGAAAGCTGTCCAGCTAGCTCTTAACGTAGCTGAACGGGAGAGATGGCCAAAGCTTTATCTCTACACCAACTCATAGATGGTAGCCAATGCCTTGTGGGGTTGGCTGAAAGACTGGAAGAAGAATGGCTGGCAGAGGAAAGGAAAGCCTATCTGGGCTGCAGATCTGTGGCAAGACATTGCTGCTCACATCGACAGAATCCCAGTGAAAGTGAGACACATCGATGCTCACATTCCTAAGAGCAAAGCTACAGAGGAACAACAACACAACCATCAGGCAGATCTAGCTGCAAGAGTTTCCCAGGTGGACACAAACTCTGATCCTGATCCTGATCTTGACTGGAAACACCGAGGTGAGCTGTTCTTAGCTCGGTGGGCCCATGACTCGTCAGGACATCAAGGCAGAGATGCAACCTACCGATGGGCTCGTGACAGATCCATTGACATTTCCATGGATGCTATCACACAAGTCATCCATGACTGTGACATTTGTGCTGCTATTAAGCAGGCAAAGCGGATCAAGCCCTTGTGGTACGGTGACCGATGGTCCAAGTACAAGTATGGTGAAGCCTGGCAGATTGACTACATCACTCTACCTCGTTCTCCATCTGGTAAGCAGTATGTGCTGACTATGGTAGAGGCAAGCACTGGATGGCTGGAAACTTATCCAGTTCCTCATGCAACTGCACGTAACACCATTCTTGGTCTGGATAGACAAATCCTGTGGAGACACGGAACTCCAGAGAGGATTGAGTCAGACAAGGGAACTCATTTCAAGAACAATCTTGTGAAAAACTGGGCCAAAGAGCACGGCATGGAGTGGATATTCCACATTCCCTACTATGCACCAGCTGCAGGGAAGATCGAACGCTACAACGGTTTGCTGAAAACCACTCTCAAAGCCATGGGGGGTGGATCTTTGAAAAACTGGGAGAAACATTTAGCACAAGCAACCTGGTTAGTGAATAGTAGAGGTTCAGTGAATCGAGCTGGACCTGCCCAATCAGATTTGTTGCGAAAGGAAGAAGGTGATAGAGTTCCTGTTATCAGAGAAAAGAATCTGTTAGGCAAAACTGTTTGGGTATTTTCTCCTTCAGGAGAGGCCAAGCCGGTCCGAGGGGTGGTTTCTGCTGAAGGTCCTGGGCACACCTATTGGGTGATGCAAGAAAATGGTGAAATTCAGTGTATTCCACAAAGAAATCTAACTTTGGCTGAGAGAGGTTAAATTCAGAGTGTTGTACAGATACGACATCATGCCCAAGAGGAGAATCCACGAGGAATCTATGGTGCACGAACTGTAAGAACTCTGAAAGCCCTGAGTCACCTGAGTGTCCCTATTCATTTCTTCACTCCATCCACTCATTGTAGATACTGTTTTAGATTAGATGCAGAGTAGTAGCAGCCAATGGAATTGTTTAGAAAGGGGGGATTGTGATAGTTTTAAGACTGTGTCTTTAATTTCTTCTCACAAAATTCGAGCAGAAAAGTGCAAGAATGTAAATAAATCACTATTGGGTGTAAGAAAGCAAATAATCATTATTCTAAACACTTCCATCGGAGAGAGAGAAATGTTTAAGAGTCAGTATTCAAAACAAGGTACGGGCAGTCAGGCAGTCTCTCTCAGTCTGTCTGCTGGGCATCTTCTGGCTGAAGATAACACACACACCCACATACTGACTTTGACAAGCTAAGTTTAACAAACCTCTCTCTGCTTCTTGGCTTTCTTCCCTTTTGCCTGCTCTGGGAAGGGGGAGGGGAAGAAGCACAGCCCCTCTTGGGGCCAGAGGGGTTTGTTGTGTTTTTCTGTTCATTGTACACAGATAAACAATAAGCTCAGGACAGGGAAGCATAAAGCTCTTCCTTGTAGATCTAAACAGTCTGAGCTGGCATGTTCCAGGCAAGATGCTCTTAAACGGTCCCTCCATGAATGGATTTTCAGAATGGTACATCAACGAGAGCAGTGCAGCCTATTTCATGGAATGCTTTTGGGGTAACCATGTACCCTGGTAAAGGGAAGAAAAGCATCATCCTCAGAGAATTGTGAAACATGCTGGTGAGGGAAGGAGGAGTGAGAAACCTGGAATGGGAAGGATTCAGGCTGACTTTCACCAAACCTGCAGAAGATGCATTAAATCCCCCAAAGATCTTATTTCCTAATTAACTGACTCAGAATGAAATAATTTTTTCTTTCTCCCAAATGACAGGATTACTTACACAAATTATCAAAATAGCTGAGTTAAGCTCAGATAAAAAGAATTAGTTTTCTACAGCAGAAGGCTGTTGCTATACATGTTATTTTAATATGCACAACTCAAAAACAGCCGAGAGCTTAAAATCATTCTCTCTGGAGAGAAGTCTGAAAAAACTCATCTGTCACTGTTTTGGAGGGATGGTGAAGAGAGAAGAAAAAAAAAAAAAAAAAAAAGTGGTGTTCTAACAGCAGAAGAAAAGCTATTCTGTTGTCTGGAAAGCAGAGCTCCAGTTCAGACTGGACAGCACCTAGCTCAAGTCAAGCCTTACATTCCACTTCCAAATCATATATGCTTTAAAATAATCTTAAAATTCTTATTCTTGAATCAATAAACAGGAGGTGGAATTATTTTGGTGCACTTAAAGAAAAGCCAATGACACTCCAGTGGTAACTGCACCATCCACCCAGATGCCTGCAGCATCTGCATCTCAAAGCACTGCTCTTTTTAAACCCACATGCTGCACTATTTCCTCACTGGAACAACTGCAAGTAGAGGTATTCCAAGAGTTTCAACTCAATGTTGACTGCTCACAGGTCTTAAATCACAGCAAGCCTTCATAAGGAACATATGTCATTCTGCAGAAATTTAAACTACAGTTAAGTATTAAAAGATCTTTCAGACAGCTTTCAAGAAACCAAAAAGCCTTCAAACATGTTTTTTGTTTGTGTGGCAGCCAAGATGACACACCTCCAATTTTCACTGTGAAGTCTTCTGCCACCATGCAGTTTCTCGCAGCAAGGTCTCTATGAACAAACTTGTTGGCATTGAGGTATGCCATCCCATCAGCAATCTCTCCTGCCATCTGAATCATCTTCTTCAGAGTTGGAGGTGCCTGGCTGGGATTATTCTAAGCAAGATTAAGAAGATGAAACAGATAAATTGGAAAGAAAAAAAAATTCTAAATCAAGCTGTAATGTTTTTATCTTTTTAAACAAAACAAAAATAATCATACAATCACAACTCAGCCTGACATGATCCAGTCTAAGCAGCAACTCATGATGACATACATCATGATGTCCACTTAGGGGGAAAACTGGCCACATCTAACCAGAACAACCAGACCTCCCCAAAAGCTCTTTCAGAACAGGCTGAAGACTTATTTGGTATAATGATATTATCTTACATCTTTTAAAGTGTCCAGCCTCCTGCCACTCAAGTTTTGAGAGATAAAGCAGAGGGCTTATTTTAGAGATTGCTACTGTTTTACCATCTTCACAAATAACCAGAATATATTAAACTATTTCATTCCCTGTTCCCTAGCTCTCCATAACCAGATATTTAGATGTCTCTTGAATTACTTTTATTTGTACTTAGGAGAAAAGCCTCTAAGACAATCTTTTCTCAAGCAAATTCGCTCCATCCACAGGTATATGGATGCTTGTATACATGGAACGATTCTGTTCTTCTCAGTCTCATAGATGAAGGAGTTCAGGTATTTATACACAGTCACTTCAACTAACCCTTAACAGTATGAATTTCCCTCAGCTTTAAACCTCTGAGACAATCATTACTGACAGAGTAACCAAAACCACAGCCCCATACACTGAACTCTACTAATGACAAACATCCTGGAGCACACAGATCACTGAACTTCATTACATGACCATCCAGACATTACATGGTCCCTTACCCACCTTCCACAAACATGTTCACATCCAGCCCTGTCATCTCCTTCCAATTGTGCTGCTTTGTGTAAAGGAGCCATACCTACCACTTCCAGGCTCCCAAGAGCTGAGTGCAACAAACCTTACGGGAGCCAAGACCGTATAACCAAGAAAGCCCAGAAGGACCAATGCAAGTTGAATCCCAGGAGGATGAGATAGGTATGGGAACTGCGTGGTTAAATTACTGATAAAGCAAGTGACCAGGCAAACCCTTCATTCACACCTTACAGAAGCACCCTTTCCATACAGGTCATCAGAAGATTTTGCTCAACTCTTTACATTGCACATTGAAGAATGCAAGGAATCTAGGGATAGGCCTATCACAGACTGCTTTGGAGCACACCAGCATACAGGAAAGCCAAGTACAGAGCTCAAAATTTTGGTAATCTCTGCATAATGTCACTGCCCTTTTTGGGAAACTTTGTTGAATTCAACCAAAACTACTTGATGTAACCTGACAAATGCCAGTCAAGCCCTTAGTCCACAGTCCTACTGGCATTTGCTGAATGCTGTATTTAAAAGTGTGATTACTTTCTGTACCCAGCCACTCCAGTAATCTGCTCTTGCTGCATGCAGTGTCCTCCATTTACACCAATCTCTTGTGCACGGACTGTGGTCACATTCTCTTCTTCTAAGCTACTCACATTGGAACCTCTGGATCAAGGGCAAGGGCTGCTGAGCTCATTCTCTACATGGTCTACTCTAATTTCAGTGACAAGTGACCTGTGTGTCATCTTTACCCCTCAGACCTTGTATTGTTTGTGGCAATGTTATATGTTAGACTGATGGCCTACATACCAGAGTAAGCATATTAGCTAAGATACTGGACCTTTGCTTTCCAGCAGAGGCAACAGGCAGGAAATACAACACGAAACAATTATCCTAACACACATGCTTGAGCTAGCCAATTTTTTGTTTAATATCTTGATATTAGATTAGAGACTGAATTCTAAATTGGAAAACAGGATTTGGTAACACAAGAAGGGACCCTATTCCATGCTGTACACCAAGCTATTTGCAATACCTACCTCATGAAAAAAGGCAGATCACAGAGAAGCTCTTATTAAGAGCTTAAAAAGGGCAGGAAAGACTAATTGCCTGCTGCTTCCAATGTGAGGCTGCTTTGTTCAAGATGATTTTAAGTGAAGAAATAAAAAAAACATTCAGGATTTTGTGACTCACCTCTGTGTCCGGCCTCAATGATCTCAGGTAACTTTTGAGGTCCCCACGTGTCATCAGCTCCATGATAACCAGCGTAGGCTGGCCCTGAGAAACAACACCAAGCAGCCGAACCTGGGAGAGGAGAAACCAAGGTTTCAGTTACAAAGAGAGCTAACTGAATTGCAACAATCGTTTATCTCCATCAATATGAAGCCCCAAACACTTGTGAACTTGTGAGAAAGGTTTGAAAGCAGGTTTGGTTCCACTCCTTGACTCCTGTTTCAAATAACATTATAAAGTTTGTGGAGCTGAAGCAAAAATCCCAAGTTCCCACCTCAGTTGGTAAAGCCATACCCTGAACACCCTCAAGACAGTTGGCACCAGAGGTGTATGAATCACCACCTGTCACTTTTGCGTGACTTACCACATGGTGACAATTGAACTCCTTCATCACCGAGGCCTCATTTAAGAACTCAATCCTCTCACGCATGCTTGCAGACTCATTGACTGTCTTGATGGCTACCCTGGTCTCTGGCTCATCCTTCACCACTCCCTTGGCTATTCCCTCATACACCATTCCAAAGGAGCCTTGCCCAAGCTCCCGGCACATGGTGATCTTCTCACGGGGCACCTCCCATTCATCTGGAACATACACTAAGGACAGAGAGAACAGGCCATGATGTTCCATTTCTGCAGGCACTGTGACCATTCACTGCTGTACGATAGCAAACAGATTTACTGTAAAAAACACTGGACACAAAGCTGATACCTTGGCACCAGGTTGCAAACAGTTCACAGCCTTTCCCATACAGAGAAGGTAGAGGCTTGGTATGCAAATAAATCTTAATGAAGGTGTAGATGGACTTGAAGTGGCCTCACTATGGTACTGACATCATGGGATAGAAATAAGGAACCTCAAAGCACAAAAGCGGGGTGTGATAAGCCTTGAATCAATACTTTGGGCTTGAGCTTTTCCTGGTATCCTTGATTTTCTAACTCTTCCAGACAGCATCAAACACACTTGATCATCTGCAACCGTTTAGTGTTTTCTGTCTTCTCTATTAACAGATTGATGTTACAACCAGAGGGAAAGAGAGCCTACCAGATCAGGTGATATTCTGATCACTTACACACACACCATTGCACCAGTAAAGGCAGAACTTGCTACTGCAAGTCTTTAATCTGAGGCAGAAGGGAGATCTCAGAAGGTGACTGCCAGGAGGCAGGAGTGCCTCAGGCAAGAAGACATCTGAGCAGTCACTGATGCTGCTGCCTATCAGTCACCAAGAGAGGGGACACTACTGTCACATGCTCTGGATGGGTGAAATCACAGGATGCAAAAATAGAGGATTATAGCATGAATACTGACAGACCTTTAACTCTAATGGTGCTGCTATAAAAATTAACAGTAGAATATTCCACTGCCAGTCTGGCTCAACTCTGTAGCCTCCTTGGGAACTTTTGGAAACATTATTCTGACAAGAAGTCTACAGCAGTAGCACCAAACTAAACCATAAAAAGAACTGATGCATCAAGGAAATTCATCTGATGTTCCGATTTCCTCCTGCACTTGAAAAGCCACCTGTGTCGACGAAGCCCACAATACAGGCATGTTTGCTACAACCACACCTGGGAGGGAGGTGGAGGGATAAAACAATTATCTAGCAATAGGAGTAACGTGGATTTGGGGGTTTTGTTCTTTTTAACATAGTTCATTTAGCCAGAAAGCTGAATTCCCAGGGTTCTCATTCCATGGCACTCGTAGCACATAGGCTTTCTGGAGATGAGGATTCCTGGACTGCCAGGCTCATTCAGCTCCTGCTGCTGCTCAGGGATACCCAACACAACTGGCAAGGTTTTCATCTACATCATCAGCAGGCACAACCTCCTGTGACAGTGAAGTACAGGAAAATAACACAGACAGCAAAACCAAACCTAGCTGTTCTAGGAACAGTAATTTTCTTTTAAAGAATTTTTATTTCCTGTATGGTTTTAAACACTTGAGCATCATCCACGTTGTGTCTGCCACAGAGAACTGTAAGAAATTAAAGTTGCCCCAAAGCACCCACATCTGACTTTAGAACTACAATTATCTCATTCTGTTAGCAGAGCACTCAGCGCAAATACACCAGGGGGATCTAAACACTGCCACAGTCTAAAACCTCTAAGCATTGTCATGGCCAAATAGATTTGTCAGTCACAAATACATTAAGGTCAGTTTGAAGCTAGCTTAAAAAACACTGTTCTGCCAGCTTATGTGGTTGTAGTCTACCTGGACTTCAGCAAGGCCTTTGACACTGTCCCCCACAGCAAACTCCTGGCCAAGCTGTCAGCCTGTGGCTTGGACAGCAGCACTCTGCATTGGGTTAGGAACTGGCAGGAGGGCCGAGCCCAGAGAGTGGTGGTGAATGGTGCCACATCCAGCTGGCAGCCTGTCACTAGTGGTGTCCCCCAGGGATCAGTGCTGGGCCCCATCCTGTTCAATATCTTTATTGATGATCTGGATGAGGGGATTGAGTCCATCATCAGTAAATTTGCAGACGACACCAAGCTGGGAGCAGGTGTTGATCTGTTAGAAGGTAGAAGGGCTCTGCAGAGGGACCTTGACCATCTAGACAGATGGGCAGAGTCCAACAGGATGGCATTCAACAAGTCCAAGTGCCGGGTGCTGCACTTTGGCCACAACAACCCCAAGCAGAGCTACAGGCTGGGGTCAGAGTGGCTGGAGAGCAGCCAGACAGAAAGGGACCTGGGGGTACTGGTTGACAGCCACCTGAACATGAGCCAGCAGTGTGCCCAGGTGGCCAAGAGAGCCAATGGCATCCTGGCCTGCATCAGGAATAGTGTGGCCAGCAGGAGCAGGGAGGTCATTGTACCCCTGTACACAGCACTGGTTAGGCCACACCTTGAGTACTGTGTCCAGTTCTGGGCCCCTCAGTTTAGGAAAGATGTTGAATTGCTGGAGCATGTCCAGAGAAGGGCAACGAGGATGGGGAAAGGCCTTGAGCACAAGCCCTATGAGGAGAGGCTGAGGGAGCTGGGACTGTTTAGCCTGGAGAAGAGGAGGCTCAGGGGTGACCTCATTGCTGTCTACAACTACCTGAAGGGAGGTTGTAGCCAGGAGGGGGTTGGTCTCTTCTCCCAGGCAACCAGCACCAGAACAAGAGGACACAGTCTCGAGCTGCACCAGGGGAGGTTTAGGCTGGAGGTGAGGAGAAAGTTCTTCACAGAGAGAGTGGTTGGCCATTGGAATGTGCTGCCCAGGGAGGTGGTGGAGTCACCATCCCTGGAGGTGTTCAAGAGGGGATTGGACGTGGCACTTGGTGCCATGGTTTAGATAGTCATGAGGTGTAGGGTGACAGGTTGGACTCGATGATCCTTGAGGTCTCTTCCAACCTTCTTGATTCTTGATTCTTGATTCTTATCTGAACTCTAGGTATTAAGAGAAACAAACATGGATGACACTGAACACCCATGCTCTTTTTAACACGAAATTTCTGCATGTGATATGTCCATAGCACCGCTCTGCTCTTCCTTGTAACTGCAAAAAGTCATTGGAGAGTTTTACTGGGATGGGAAGTGAGGAGATGGTTTTCCTAAGTGGTACTACTTCCCATGGGAGAACTACACAGCAACAATCAGTGAGTTTGTTCTGATACGTCACAAGAGGGTTTAAAAGGGAAAACGTGAAAGATGAAGAATTCAGAAATTCATCCTTTATTCCAGTGAAAGCATCATAAGATGAGTAGATGGTAATCTGACAGTGAATCCAATGCATCCAAATCTGCCTCAGCTCAATTAACTACAGGGAAAAAACTGAAAACCACCCCAATTTCAATGGTTAGGTGGCATTTATGTATTAGCAATGCTGGATTCCATGGTTGTGCTAATAAAATTAAGGAAGAAAGCAGTTTTACATCTCTTGTAGAGTTCATACCTTTCAAAGTCAGTCACAAAAAGTGAAAGCATCAGAAGTGAGGCTACACTTACCATCTGAAGCACTGAAATACTCGGGGTTCACAGAAGCATAAAGTACTCCATTGCCCAATCTGTCACTGTTCCTGTGGAAAGATTTTTTTCCTTTTTTAATCTTTAAACCTAAGTACATTTCAGACTACCTCCTCTGTATCTTTTCTACTCTTTCCTTATTTACTGTATGTGGACAGCTTTTCAGACAAAGGGGACAACCCAAGTTTGCAATCTACCTCACATACCCAACAGGAAAACAGACCAAAATAGCCTTCCCAGGAAACCTGCAGCCTTCTCTATACTAAATGAGCACCAGAACAGCACAAACACAAAATACTTGTAGTTGCTGGGTCAGCTTCCTTTAAGAAACACAGCAGTGTGGTGATAAACCCAGCAGACCTGTGGCTGAGAGCACAAAACATTGTTGTGGGCTAGAAGAGGAGTTTAAGGAAGAATGAGTTACGAGGCATTTCACCTAGGAAAGCCCCAGGGAAGGCCAAGTGGGTGCTGTAGTTCACTAGATAAAAAAATCTTTATGGAGTGCTTGAGAACTGGGAAAACTGTCTGCACATAAATGAAACAGAGCTGGTAATAATGGGATACTCAGTGAGGATAATTTATGTAAGTGTAAGGAAAAACCTAGGAAGCCACAAGGTTGAACATCTGCACTGACTTCTACTAAGGTTGCATTATGCATTTCAATGAAATGTTGAAAAAATTAAAGTTCTAGTTACAAAAAATTGAACAAAACAAATCAACAGAACAGTCCCCTAGACTCCCCTGTCCAGGATGTAATTGTTAAGTGGATGTAAAGACTTGGAAAAAACCTTCTAGAATTGGCAAAAAATTAACTTAACCTAACCAGAACTAAGTTTTCATGATTTATACTGACCTGCACTTCAGTCAAATCTTCTGATCATACAGGTTTAGTATTTGCCATTATTGTCCCAGTGGATATGATCCTGACAAACCCTCCTCTTCCCTCTCAAACACGATACTACAATAAAAAGCCTTTTCACATCTCAAGCAGCAGCCAGATGCTTGTGGTAACTCTAAACCACCCTCCTCCTTTTACAGACCAACAAGACAGAATCTGCATTAGCTTTCCAACTCCTTTGAACACCATCTCTCTCTTTAATTTTGACTTGCTCCATGGGGACAGATTTGAAAATAAACTTCCCTCTCTTGCAGATTTAACCACAAGCATAAGCAACTCACCTCTTTTTGTTAAAGACATACAGCATTATCAGAAATCCCCCAATGATGAGCAGGAAAGCAATAGGGAGCACAATTACCAAGTGCAGGAAGTTTCCATAGTGTGCTGCTGTAACCAACAAGAAAACAACTGTATCAGGATTTCTACAAAACCCCCATTAACAAAGAAACATTCAAAACCCACTCGGTGTATTTCCATACAGGGAAGAAATCAAAGTGCTCATTTTCTTGTCTGATGTGGAAAAATGTAGTCAGGAACACTCCCTGACTGCAGATGAGTGGAACAAGAAAACAGACAGTGAAAAGCATTAATTTTGTACAAAACAGTGTCTGTCCAGGGGTTGTTTTCACAAGTTGTGCTTAAGGACTTCCATTCCTCAGTGAACAATACCTAATTGTTCACTTGCATATTCCTCTTTTCCCCACCTTTTGTTCACCTTGCAATTGCTCATGCTTATATTTGGAACACACACACTGCTCTTGAAGTTCTTCGAAGTTCAACCATTAGAAAATCAAAAAGGAATAAAAGATGGAGCTCCGGTATTCTGGGAATGCATCTGCTCTACACCTTAATGCAGAAGTTCTTGAGAGGGTCTCTGTGAACTCTACAGTCATGTTCTTCCGAAAAATAATATACTCCCATTGTCAGGACCAGCGTCACCCTGTGATCAAGATGTTTTCTGTACCAAATGACACTTGGAACACTTCATATGAAAAATCATCTTGATACTTAAACCTGCCAGACAAAAATCTGCACAAATTACTTGTTTCTTGTACTATTTTGCCATTTAAAGCAGGTTTTCCTTATTGCCACAGGCTCTGTACAATCCAGCTCCATGTTGTATGGCTAGCATTACACTCCCAACATAGCTGTACTTCACAGGAAGCCACAGTGGTGTGCTCTGCACACTCATCACCCAGCTGCACCTCTTATATAGATATACACAGTGCACACAAGGAAAGGACTGCACTTCAGATACACCTCCTGGTTGTCAACTCTTGCCAAAAAATGGAACAGAGTTTCCAAAGAATCATCAGCAACTAAGAGGAGTAGAGCCAAGAGGCTCATACACCCAGTTACATACATAAACTTCAGGAGTTATTAAAAAGACAAGTCCCCCAGTTTGGCACAGCCAACAAACACTCATCTTACATTTGGGTTGCACGTAGAAAGAGACTGGCTCAGTCCATGACCCATTTCCAGCTAATGATGTGGCCTGAACTCTAGCAGAATAGTTTCCAGGGTTCAGGTGAGTTAGTTTAGCTCCTCCAACCTTCTTGTATTCCTGTCTGGAAACACATTCCCGCTTCTCCTAAAAGAGATAACAAAACAATTTACAGTTCACGTTGATACCTTCACATTCCTTCACTCTTGAGGAAACTGGGAAACTGCAGGAGAAGTTGATGTTTAAAAGCCCCACCTGATCAGTTTTGCTTCAACCTCCTTAACGAGATACTGTCAAAATAAATCAAACTAAGCAATGGCTTGCTGGCTGGTGCTGTGCGTCTGAAATGACAGCGACTGTGCTCGGTTTGCAGCATTGCACAGAAGTGCGTTAAGAAGGATCCCATTTTGTGAATTAAGAGTAACATGCAGTAATTCTAAACAGAGAAATGTCAAGTTCTCACCTCTCCATGCTGGCCATATTTGATTTCATACATTAGAATCAGCCCATTTGGGTTGGCAGGCTCTGACCATTTCAGGTGGATGGTATTTTCTTCTTTTGCTTCCCACGTTACCATTCCTGGAATGTTATCAGCTCCCTCTGTAAAATATTTACAGCTGATGTGAGAATAACACCTATTACAGAAGCAGCAACTTAGGCAACAACTGACGAAAACGAAAGGTTTGCACTATTTTTTAAGTATCAGACCACTGCACTGCTATTCAAAGATCCAGAGACAAAACGTATTGGCCAGGGGTCTGCTGGAGGGATTAGCAACTGCTGGTTGCCAGAAGAGCAGTGTATGCAGACAGCTTCACCAGGTATGAGCTCTGTGTTAGTCACTGTGCTCTGTATGCCAAAAAACCTGTTTATCAGCATGTGGTTCTATCTTCCAGACTTCCCACTACACCACAACAGTGCAGACAGCTATTCCCACCAAAAGGCTGTGAACAGCAACCTGTCTGCAAATGGCTGTGAACGCACAAGATCTGCCCCACAAACATCCCTTCCCCAAAACAATCACACTTAGGAAGTTGGAGAGTCCAAGTCTCACAGGCAATTCAGGAACTGCTTTATCCCCAGTTCATTCCTGGTAATTGTGTGTTTTGTTCAAAAATTGATGGGAATATGAAGACTGTTTCAGTTCAAGAAGAGAGACCAGTTTTTAAAAAATACAAGTGTTCAGTTTAGAAGAGAACAGAATTGTTACACCTTTAATTTTCAGATCCACGTGCTAAAAATCTGGGAACATTTATTTCCTTTTCCCTGATCTCTCAAATTTTCGTATTTCCTTGAAGTAAGCAATACTTTTGTTTTTTTTACTGACACAGCTGGATTTGTATTGTGGTAGTCTTTCCTTCCAGAAATGAAACAAAATTGCTACCATTCTGCATCAAATATTCCCAGACATTTGCTGAAGGCCTATATGCTGGATGCATACAAGCTTACACTGAAATCATCTCTGTACTTCTCAGAAGAAACACAATCTGTAAAAGTCCTAAGCATGAGTACAACATTGAATGCTTCCTATTTGAAATACTCTAGATGGGGCACACAAAGCAACACAGTATTCCTCCTGTTTCCAGGCTAGACAAATGCATGGTCATTCTGTCACAGAAGAAACATTTGGCAAACATTCCAACCAGCAAAACTCTTAACATCTGCAAACAGTTCAGAGTGAACACAGCAAAACTAAACATTAGCAGAGAAACATTCCCCTGTCTCCATTCAGCATATCGGGAACTGAAGAATAAAACCTTTCAACCCCCATGTCTGTGGGTCTCACCTACATGGCTGGGAAACAGATTGTCTCATAATGTCTGCCATAGTCACTGCACACACTTCAAGCCTTCTCCAGATCACAGGGCAGACTCAAAGCACATCACTCAACACACACAGAGGACCAGCCAAGGACATTAAAATACTGTAGTGAACTTTTATATAGCTTCAATTTATTTTCTTGCAGAGAATGTTTACTAGACCCCAATGTTTTTCTAAGTGTTTTTGGAGAGACCGTCCTCCCTGAGATTGGTCTCTCCTCAGACAATAAAACAAAGCTTTACACTTGTAAGACCATTACCTGAAGGCATGGTTCTTGCGAAGACAAAGTTGGAAGCGCTACAACCGAGCGTGTCAGCTTCGTGGTTGCAGCTGTGAATATCAATGCGGTAAAGAGTAAAAGGCTGGAGATGGGAGATGACAGTTCTCTCCTTGCCATCCACTTTGGTCTCAAAGAATGGGTATTCCACCTCATTCTCTTCTGCATCAGAAGCATTGGTGAAGTGATCTGTCCCGGTCGTGTTCCTGTTTCGAGTGGCCAAAGTGGCATTTGCAATTCGGAACACGTCCCTCCGCTTCCGATCTGGTCTGTGGAGCAAACAGGCACAGAAAAGGTCTCTTTAGAGAAAGTCCATTTCTCCTCCAGCTCTGGAAAAATGTGCAAAACCCCCAGTAAAGCAGGCAAAATCTGCTGTTAAAAAGGCTAAATAAAGTGTGAAACATGAGCAAAGCTGTCTCTTAATCTGAACCTGCAGCACATCAGCACATCTCATTACTCTCTCTTCCCATCAGAAAACAATCCAAACTCTGAAGCTCTCACTCTGCCCCAAGATAAATGTTCAAACTCCTGACCTCACACAATAAAACAAACATCGAGAAATGGCTTCACTGTCATTCAATAAACATCCCAGGTTTGCATTTAGGGACAGCAATGTTGACATCTAAAATTAAAATCTGATGTTAAAGGTTGAAAAGGTCAGGGAAAAATCTGTTTGGAAGGTTGCTGCACTAGCAAAGCAAAGCCAGCTCTCAGCAGGCCTAACTTTCTCTTCACTCAGAATGAAATTACAGAACTTTGAATGCATTGCTGAAGACCACAAACATCAACCACCACTAATGAGTGGTAATTTGTGTATCCTCTACTTCTCTCACCCAAACACAAGCTCTGCAAAGGAACAATCCTCCTGTATGAGAAAGCACAGAACTAATATTGTGTCCAGCAAAGAGTTCATTGAGCAAATTTGCTTTGCCTTACAGGCATCTGCATGAAATTTATGCAGAGTTAAACACTTGAGGACTTAGAGCAACACGGCTACTCTCCTCAAGCCTAAACTGTCCTAGTGGACAGGCCTGGCATCAGCACCAGCATCAATGTGAAAACATTCTTATAAACATTTAGATGGTATTGGCTACCAAGTGCACAGCTGCCATACCTTGGACTTGTCACTTCATCTTGTATCAGATCTAAGGCTGCTCTGCACAAGAGCACTAATGACACAGGACAAGCTGGCCTTCCCAGCTACTGGTGTCATGGTCTCTGAAGCCTGCAGGACCACTCCTGTCTGAAAAGCCATGCACCAGGGGAGTTAAAGAAGAATGTAAGGACAGTCACAACCAGCTTTGGTTCAAATTCTATCCCACCTGAAATCACTTCGCCAGGGCCCATTTAGCACCTGGTCAGTCCAAGAGTTATCAAGGGCAAAGGTGAAGTCTGGCGCGTTTCTGTCAGAGAATGAGTTACAAGCCAGACAAATAAGGCCTCCTTCAAACACACAATAGCAGGAAGAAAGATGAGTCAACAGAAGAATGTAATTTGCTGCCAAATATACTGCCACAAAACAGCATGCTGCACAGAGAGACACAACCAGGCTGACTTGGGTTTGAAATCTTCTGGCAAGAGGGTGGATGAAAATTTTTTTTAGGAGTTCACTACAAAAGTTTCCAAAATCATTTTACTATGTCTGGAGTAGTCATTTTGACAGTCTCAGATGTCATGTAAACCACAGCACAGAAATAAACAAAGACAAGGATAAAAATTCCTAAGTCACCAAGAAATTGTTTCAAGCAACATAGAGGCAAATGTCTTAACTTGTCAGTGGGGCATGGGGGAATTGCTTAGGAGAGGTAAGCACATGTGCCTCCTCTACACTGGTAGTTAGGAAGTTATTAAACATATTCATCTTGCATTTACTGCTTGAACTCAATGGAAACAACAAACTTTTGGACTTCTAAAGGCATATGGGATGCCTGTCATGAACTGATGAACAGATTTTATGATAAAAGCAGTGAAAATAAAAAGTTTCTTTTCCATCAACCACAAAAACATGTTTCAATGCAACAACCCAAAAGGCACCACTTCATCTACCACTGCTTTTATAGGATGCATGAAGTTTCAATTCTTTGCTGGTATTTGGTGGAGTGAGTACAGTCTTAGCCCTTCCCCTTTGGGGAAGAAGATAAAACAACATGAAATTTGGTAGTGAAAACTACAGTCATATCATGAAGAGAAAAAAAAAAACCTGCAGGATAACCAGAAGGCAAACACGATTACAACATCAGGAGAGTTGACACCACTGCCTTTTGGTCAAGCAGCTTCTTGCTTTCATGAAAGGCAGAGATAAGGGCAAAAAAGAAGCATCCCAGAAAGTAAGGAAAGTTCTAGAGAGAAAAACAAGACAATTCATCTATTCTGTGATAGACAGGAAGAGAAATACAGATAGTAAATTAAAATTAACACTATAATAATTAAATCACATTGAAATTCAAAACAACCTAAAATGTGGGTCATTTAACATAGAAGCTAACTCTTCTCATACTTCATGGCAATTTTAATGTTATTTCTCTGACACCTTCTACTACACACAGACTCCATCTCATCCTGCTCATTAGAGAACCAAAATACTTGAAGAACAACTCATCCTCCCACGGTTGTGAGCATCTCTCCAAGAGTAACCAGAGTCCTAAGGTTTGAAATCCACCTCACCACTGCAGTAATACACAGGGGGTCATTCAGAAGTTTCACACATGATTACATCAAGAGGCTTTTTAAAAAACCTTAAAACTACCCAGTCAAATATTTCCAGGCTGTACAACAAGCTGCATCTCTTTCATAACATACTAGAGACAGGTAGAACACCAGAAACAAATAGCACTATTCAGGCTTGCATTAACACGTTAATTAACCTCTCCCTCCAGAAAGAAAAGACAAGACATCGACAAGTAACAAGCTGCTTAGATTTGTCCCACGGAGGTGTCTCACTAGCTCATAATCTTTAATTTCCCTGACATACAGTCTCTATTTAAAGTTGCTTAGCTATGCAGCTGTTTCTGAGCCTCCTGCCTTATCAGCCCTTGCTGTTACAAAACACACCCTTAGGACAGTAAGTTAAGAAAAAAGGGAAACATACAAGCTTCCAGGAAATCCTTTGTGAACTGGTCAGTTTGATACTGAGTTCAAGGTTCTATGAGTTTCCTTTGGGTGGAGGGCAATGCAAGAAAATTGGGAGAAGACAACACATTCTAAATGTCAAGGCTTTGGTGAAATAAAGACCTTTGCAACAGACTTGAAAGAGGTTTAGACTAGACCCATGCCTTTCAAAACTCCGTGCTTTGCTATTTCATATAGTCCAGCATCAGATCACATTGAGAAGATTTCACACTGCTCAGGAATTACACCCTGGCCAGCCATGGTGGCCATTACTTCCCTCTATCTCATCTTCGCTGCTAGTTCTTATTACCAATAGGGAAACACTGCTTGAGTCCAACCACAAAAACTAAATGTCTCCAATACAACACTTGGCACTTCCAAAGAGAGGCAGTATTTAGTTCTTCATTTTTTGGGTAAAGCTGAGAAGCTCTGCATGTATCACAGGCCCAACCCCAAACAAGTTAATCCAACACATTCCTGAAGTTCTAAAAAAAATTACAATGCAGAATGATATAAACCAGTTTTAATGCACAGCAATGACACACTTCAGAGTCCTCAAGCACAAGACTTCACCATAAACTTCACCTGCCAATAGAGAAGATCAGGTAACAAGCATGAATGAAATCTGATTGCTTATAGACTGTGACATAACAGCTATACACTGTGTGCTGGGCCCCAGGATCCAATTATCTAAAGTAAGAGCAGCTTAAATGAAGGATAACTTGGAAACTCAAGGATCAAAATCGCCAATTAATTCAGTAGTATCTACTCCATGTTGCAGCATAAAATCATTACTATTCCACTTAACGTGCAAGCAGGAGTGTTTATCATGGCAGAGTGGGCATATTTAATACTTCTCTGCAGCACAGACCCAGGAAACCAATATGCCCTTTGCAATTAGTGCAATGAGAAAGGAAGACCAGTTTCAGTTCTGTGAGGTGACTATGCCCTCAATTTCAGAGGCAAATACATCTTCGGATTAGGAACACAAGCACTTAATGGCTATTTAGGGAAAGATCACATCAGAAACCCTTTGTCTGCCACATGTTGCTCATCTCTGAAATCCTCATAGACAACGAGCTCCTCAAGTGACTCTTGACTTTGAAAAGAAACCATTGCTAAAGTCCTTGAACAACATAGGTAAGAACCCTTACTATTAGGTAAGAACCCTTACTATTAGCTAAACGTGGAAGATGAAAATAGGAGAAACGGCAAAGTAAGGCAGTGGATTGTCTCACAGAGAAGGAAAGGCAAAATGTTTGCATTTCAGGTGTTACCTACATATAATTTCATGTTCAGGAAGCCTCAGATCTGGGAAATGTTAAAGAAAGGAATTATTACACTCACTTGCAAAGAGAAAGTATGCAAAATCCATTACCTGGGAACAAAGATGGAGTTGTGGAGGAAGTTCTCAAAGACTTTCCGGTATTCTGCTTCCTCCTTCTCAGCTTGCTTTTCTGCCTCTGTCTTGGGACAAGCACAACAAGGTCCTTTTTCTCCTCCACAGCCCTCTGGCTTGGTGGGTTCAGTAGCTTCTTCTGTATCAATGGTCCCATCAGCATATCTTCGAACTGGGACTTTATCTTAAAAGAAAAACGTAGAGAAGGTTTGTTTCTTTTATCTGCATGTTAGAAATGTAGCAACACTTCATGCTTACCTATTCCCTCCTGCTTGTTGCTACTCACAAAAGAGTTGTGAAGGCTTTAACTCTTATCAGTGAAGCACACTGGCAGGTAAGAGTCTGAGCCCTGTTCAGCACAACCACATCCTGTTTTCCTACCTTTGGAGCAGTAATTGTGTCTGTAAAGGTAACTGTCCTGAGGTTGCTGCTGCCATCGTACCATGTAGTACGAGAGGTTGCCATTGGGAAGAGAGGGAGGATTCCATTTCACGATCAGTTGGGATGAGGAGTTGGATGCTGAAATAACATCCAAGGGAATGGATGGCACTGGAGAAGAAAAAAGGAAAAGAGAAGAAAGGTGTTTAAATCCAGAGCATTCTACAGTGTTTTCTGATGTAAGCTTTTGAAGTTGATCCCAATCCATTTCTACACCGAAAGAGAAAACATCCTGTTTCAAAGACAAGATTTCCTACTTAAGCCCCACTAACAAGTTATTGAGGGTTCAACTGCAATCACATCCAGACCTAACTGGAAGCTGCACTTAAGTTTACGTCTGCCAATGGAATAAAGTCTGAAATCCAAAAAACCTCTATATTTCCAATTTAAAACAATGCCTGAGTGGCCAAAGAGTTTTAATTTAAATCTTAAAGCTGCTTTCATCATCACTGAAACTTTCTAAGCTTTATGCGTATCTTCTGCACATCACTTCAGTTTCTGTGCTAACAGCAGAAATTGCATAATCATGTAATCAGCGAACCTGACACATTATCATCTCTTGCCCAAGTGTCCAGCATCTCACCTGAAGCATTGGTTCGTATGTACACAATCTCACTCTTTGCTCCATGAATGTGATGGTTTTCCATCATTGTGAGAGTAACAGCCTTGACATAAATGGCATATTGAGTCCAAGGTTTCAATCCCTGCAGGAGAATGCCAGGATTGTTCTCTTTGTTGGGTGGCAAGTCAACATCCACCATGTTCCAGCTATTGGAGCCACAAGCATCTTGCCCATCATACTCTGTCACATTTTTGAATGGTCTGAAATATTGAAAGAAAAACATAGTACCAAGTGATTATTTTCTTCTACAAGCTGTCATTTGTTTATGACACTGTCTCACTTCAATGCTGCTCAATGAAACAAATAAAACATATTTTTTCCATAGCAGAATTAGATTTATTTTTATTTTCAAGCACTACAAAAGTTTAGCTTTAGCTGCAGGTCTTTCAGTCAACAGCAATAAGGCAAACTTCTCCAAGAAAACACTGCATTTATCTTTTTTTAATGCAAAACAGACAGTGCAATGCCTCACACTTACTTAGAATTTAGCTACACATTTATGAAACAGAAGCAACTCAAACCAGTTATTGATAGTGGCTGCATATTTTACTATAAAGAAACCAACTTCCACTGCTGGTCATAACCAGTCCAACAGGCTTTTGGAGAGTCAAATAATTCTGTTGCATCTAAAGTACTATTCTTGTTATTAATTACTACAGTCTCAACAGCACTGAGTTTCTTGCAGCGCAGTACACTGTCACGACGATAGTCTTCTTCAAGCTATGTTAGACATGAACACTTGTCTCAGAGCCTTGCTCTACAGGTCATTACCAGCACTCTGAACCTCCCTTTCACATCCCCAGACTGCTTAGGGAGTTATCAGTGCACTCGTTTGTATTTTTTTACTCTTTTCAATCTGAGACACTACAAGGATGTGCAAAGGCACAGATACCTCCCAAGAAACTAGGATCTCTCCAGTAACTGCCCCACTCCTTCATTATCAAGAGGTACTAATGCAGAAAACTGTGAGAGGTAGATCAACCCAAATAACCGCAAACCCTGAGCCACAGGAAAAACTCCTGATCTGTGATACTATGCAGTCACTGCTATGACTAGAGAAGGGAAAGACCTCAGTAAACACAACATAACTTACAAATAGCTCCAAATTAGAGCCAAGCCACCCATCTCATTTTTATTTCACATCTGAAACTTCCTGAAGGATTCAGAATCCAGTCAAAAGAATTCTCTTTTTAACAGGCAATTGTGCTCCACCAAGAAAATAATTTGAACAGACATGAGACTTTAGGGTGAAGTAAACTGGATGAGATATCCACTAGTCAGAACAGAACTGTCTCCCTCTTGGACTGCCCTAATTAGTCTCTGACGACATCTACTTACGCTTCTTTGTAGTAAACAGTGAAGCTAATGAGATCTCTGTAATCTGGAGGGCGATACCGTTCCCATGTTAGTTTAATCCGATTCTTGAGCGTAGTGTTGGAAACAAAACGCAGAATGTGGCTTTCACCTGCAATACAAAAGGACAGGACATGACAGTTAGCATCACATCACCCATTAGTTCTGCTGTTCCTCGGGTATCAGTTTTAGCTAATTGGTCTTTCCCACAGGGCTTGTGATACCACAGCATGCCAACAGCCTTTTGTCTCTGTAGAGCTTCGTATTTCATTCTACTACATCTGAGTGCTTAAGAGTAAGCAGTGACCTTGGGAATCGTTTTAGAATATGCTGGAACTACTTATTATTATTTTCTGAAGCAGATTTTCTTTTAATACATCATATAAAGCTCTAGAAAACTACTTCAGACTCTCCCTGAGCAAGGAGTGGAAGTTCTGTTTATTCACAGGACTGATTTAGAAGGATTAAACTCATCACTCAGCCCCAACGCATGTGCAAAGCAGTAACTGGCCTCTGCATTCTCACTTGCCAGGACAACTTTCAGCAACTTTTGTGTTTCTGGGGAATGGATAACACAGAAAGTACAACAGAGTTTACATTTCTGTTCATGGGAGGCTGGACCAAGAACTCCAAAACTCAGCTCATATATGGCACAGCCATTTGATGGCAGCAGTTTCCAGCTACTCTTCTGAACAGAGCTGGATGGAAGTTGGCAGCTTTAAAATTAATGGCTTCCCACTACCAACTCACTGAGCTTTCCAATCCAAAATAAAACAGCATTTAAAAAACTTAATTCTTGGATGAAGAAATTGTGTTCTAAATCTAAACTGTGACTTAGTTTCTAATGTTCCATAGAAGGCTCTGAAAATAAAGGGGTTTTCACTATCATGTACACTGGCACTATTGGTGCCATCTTTCCAAAGGCAGTTTAGCTTTTGTTGATTCTTTTCTTCGTCTCAGTCAGAAAGCTTTCTCAAATGGGGTTTTAAAAACACAGGCAGTGGCTGGCACTGGCCTCAGTGGTAGTAAGCACTGCTGTGTGTCTGTAACTCCTCCAGGACTGCAAGCCTTTGCTCTATTGAATGTGCAAAGAATGGAGCATGCCTGCAACAAGGATCTATGCCCTCTGCATTTATGCATCATGCCGCCTAAAGAGACATTCAGCAGAGTATGTGTTCTAGTTTTGTAAACACCATCCAGAAAAAGGGAACTTGACTTAGACACAAGATCCATTTTAATTTACTCAGCTCCAAGAACGTGAAAAATAGACCAAAGGGAAAATGCCTTGTCAGTTCTAAGAATTTAAGGTCAAATTAGTAAGCATTCTGTTGTCATAATTCCTAGATGAGATACTGGTTTTAGTGTGTTGGCTACACCTGGAGATCTGATGTGCAGACCACTGAAGTCAGAAGAGGGCTTTCCAATAACGCTGACCAGTGCAGAATCCAAAATTGAATGAAGCAACACTGAACTTTAAGAATACCGTAGAACACTATAAAGTGATGTCAATTCAACACTGAATAATTTGGAAATAAAGCACAGAAAACTGAGTTTATATAAAACAAGCATTTCTAGCAACAAGATACAGTATTTGGCAGGAGCTGAAAAGAAGCTTGAACGTATCAGAAAGTTTGTTGTGGTTTCTACAGAATCTTCTTAGCATCAAGGCAGAGTAGATATCCGAGAGAGTAAAATACTTGTAATGATGCATGTACACTTGTGAAGGAAATAATACAGAAACTGCTCCTTGGTGGATACACCAAACCACTAGATTTTATTTCTCGTGTCCCAGGTATGTTTCTGTTATTGCTGCTACTGTCACAACAAAAAAGGCTACTTGGAAAGCAGTCATCTTCACCAAATAGTTTTTGCAGATGAGATAGTGACCATATAACCACATAATTTTCAAGGCAAGTGAAAATGTTTTCACAGCTTCCTGTTAAAAACTGAACAAGGAGAACTGCTGAAAGCCTATTGCAATTTCTAACCTCTAAATACTGTAATGGTCACAAACATGGCAGTATGTTGGGGACTTTTCATGACACCCTCTTATGCTATTTGCCTCAAGATTTTTTTGTTTGTTTACTTACAAGAGGCTCTCTCCCCATTGTTCCTTGGATTTATATCTCCTTTGCTCTGGCGCCCCTTGGTTCCTGAAACTTCTTCCATACGGTAAATCTCAGAAACACACAGTTTAGGATTAAATGCAAAGTACATTTTCCCCTCCTTGATCGTCAAGTTATGATGATTCCAGTCCCAAAGCTGCTGAAGATTGTGGTTGTCAAGCACGTAGAAGGAGTAATTCCTAGAAGGAAAAATATTAGTTTTAATTTATAGCCAATTCCAACTAAAAATACTTTCATATAAGAAAATGTTAGAAACTGTTTCCTCTTATTACTTTAAATTGGTGCTCAGCAGTGTAAAGGACTTTCTTCTCCCCCATGGAGCATGTTGTCCCTGAAAGCTCACTTTGGTCAGAAAGCAGGGAAACGACTGTTACACAGGACTCCAAGGTTGACATCACCATGCAAAGCCCACTCCAACATGTGTTTTCATAATTGTATAGAAGCTGCTAGGAGGAATCTAAATTCATATCCTCTGGACAGCCAGTCTCTACGCTGGATTTTCCATTTTGTGGCAAACGGGAAGCAATAACCTCACACACCCTATGGGAGGAAAAGCAGAGTGCTTTTATGCTGACAATAAAACAGAATTGTGAGTGCAGCTGTCTTGCTTATGATTATAAAACAACTTCAAGCTGCACAGTGAGGTCTCCTTGCCTCTGTGTCTTAGTTTACCTCTGGGCCTGGTTTCCACAGGGTGCCAAGTACAGTTGTGCCTCTATACCAGAACCTGACAGTTAAACAGCTGCACCAACTTCACAGCACAGGATCCACACTTCAACTTACAGAAGGGATTTGACAGACACCATCAAAATCTCTGTTTCTTTGAGACACCTATTACTATTACAGTTGACTAAAATCCCTGCAGCTCCTTGTGCACTGCTAAAAAGATGACACTTCACCATAATTAGCTGCGTGATTAAGAGATGGTAACTAAGTTTTTCAGAAAGACCTAAGAAGCTAGAGACAGAACAGAGGTGTGAACACACCTTAAACATTTAACAACAGCATAGTCTGCCTCCTGCTCACAACTGTGGCAATTATGCTTTAGACACTAGAGGTAATTCTTGTACTAAAGGAATGTGACTAAGAGTGTCATAAATGAGCACACTGGTGCTTTACACCACTGCGCAGCAACTGGGCCTAACTGGTGTTACTGTGCTTTGTATATTAAAGCCATCTGCACAGGTTTTAGCAGCCACCTGAGGCAAGGCAAATAGGTCCTGAGAGTTCCTATATACACTGAAAGTATAAATTAGTGGAAGTTATTCTAGTACTGTTCAAAACACCACGAAAACCACATTTGGAGGACTACATACAGTCTCAGACACAGGAGAGGGGCAGTGCTGCATGGATTGAAAGGTGGAGCAGGGGGCAACCAGAGTACACTTAGGCTTAGGTTATAAATAAAGTTATAAATAAAGATTATATCAGACTTTGGCTCTAACAGCTATGGAAAAAATCAGGATGCCAAGCAAGATAGCATAGAAAGCACAAAAGATTTGCTGCAGAAAAACAAAGCACTGACAATCAAACCCTGGAGACAGTAACTAAGAGAAAGAATGGAGATAATGGCCCAAAGGACAGGCTGAACCTCTGAACAGGAGTAGGAGGCATATCTGGTCCCAGGCTTCTCAGAAAAAGCCTCAAGGCGACCTGCATGACCCATGTACACCCACAGGAGAGAATTCTCACAACATGATGTGTGTCCCCAATTGCAGAACACCCACAGCCACTTAATTATTGACTGCATACATTAAAAACCTTTTCCTGCAAAGGGAATTTTTTTTCTTGCCATTGAAGCACATTCACTTGGTGTTGTAAAGAGACAATCAATATTCTGCAAAGTAAATTCCCTCTAAACTTTCCATTTTCTGTGACAACCAAGGCAAGCAAGGAAGAAATGCTGAAGTACTGTTTTGTTACTCCAGTTCAATAAGAAAAGGGATGGTAGTGGTGGGGTCAGTTGTGTATTATTATACACACTATTATAATGCATCTCAAGTTAGTCCCAAGGCAGAAGGTCGCATAAAGAACTATTGTTCCAGTACCCAGTACCGCTCACCACCCCTCCCTACCCCCCCACCCATTGTTCACAACTCTGCCAAGGTAATGGTTCAAGTTCAGTCCTTCCTTGTCAGGTGCCTACTTCCATCTAAGGATTTTTGGAACTGTTATTTAGACTGTAGCCTGAACTATGCTAAGTGTTTTCCAAAGGAAGAGACTACCCCTGACCCAAGGTATGTAACTGCAGTAACTTCCTAGCATGGATGAATTTTAGCACAAGCAACTCTTCAATATAGATCTATTTTACCTCCCCTACTCAGTCCTGTTTTCCTCTTCAAAGCTGCACCTATTTATTTCTCTATTTGAGAATCAGATTTAAAACCCTGCCATCTCCCTTTGTATCAGCTCTTCTTGCTGACATACGATTATATAAACATAATTACTACTTGAAACACAAAGTTAAACTCAAATTTCAAGACAGCAAGGGAGAAGAAAAAAGACAAATCAATAGTTGGAGTATCTGTGAGAGCACACCACATCGTAAGTGGGTTGAATGAGCCTTGTGCTCAGCAAAGTGACAAGCCTCTAGGATTTGCAATTAGAAACAAGCTTTTCTGCAGAGCCCATGTTCTTACTGAAAAAGACAGCAACCTCTTCAAGTGCAGTATGAAGAGCTGCCCTTTAACTCATTCTGTCAGATGGTGGAATTTTAAGAATTTAAGGCTGACCAAAACTAGCCTGAGAGAAAGAGGGAGGCTGTGAAGGATCCCTCATACTGTAACTTTATCCTGTCAGGGAAGATAAATCGGATAGGAGCAACCTCTCTCACCTTTTCTTATATGACTCCCCTAAATTCTTCATCTAATACTTCTATTATTACTGGGGGAGTATTATTTCTCCCAGAGAACGCTGGTTATAATTGGGATGGCTACTTGATTCAGAGTATGAAAGAGCAAAGCAGTTTGTACATTGGGGGTTGGACTAGATGACCTTTGGAGGTCCTTTCCAAACCAAAGCATTCTATGATTCTATGATCCCAGCACTCCAGGTTCTGCAGAGATGAAAACTTTTGACTATCTTTTACCATCACCAGGAAAAAGAAATCATATACAGCAAAAAGTATCACACATTATATAATTACAGAAGCAACAGAACACACAGCAAACATTTCAAGGGATCAGCTTCACTTCTCCTGATCTGTCTTTTACCAGCTCAATATGTAATTCATTGAATGTTAGCATTTTGGGGAGTTGCACAGAATTGCAACTTGCAGTCTAATTCATAATGGTTGGGTGACTTCCAGTTGCACTTCTTGGCTACTAAGTTCAGCTTCCTTTTCAGCTAACATTATAGAATCATAGAATCAGTCAGGGTTGGAAGGGACCACAAGGATCATCTAGTTCTAACTCCCCTGCCATGGGGGGGTTGGCCATTGTCCATAAAACTCTGCTAAGAGCCAACAGTAAGAACTGTGAGAAAATCCAATTGCTTCTCAAGATGCTCTTTTATAAAACAGAGCAAAAAGTATAAAAGATGCTTCATCAATGTAGGTTTTTCTAAAGAGATTCTTTGAAGTGAAAAAGAACAGCAAAGTTACCATTAAAATACTTCTAATAGACTCTGATAAGCTGATTTGGACAGTAATCCAACCAAGCAATGCCTGTGTGATGGTGTTCAGGACAAAACCCTTGCCTATCGGTGGAAGAGAAGATTCTGGAAATGGTGTGTGAATGTTAGGAGACTCATTCTCTGCAGCTATCTATTAAAGTGAAATTGCATCTACAAGTATCTGAACACTTACCCATCCACCTGTTCCTCTCCCAGAATATACCTCAGGCTCTTCAAGAAAGACAGGGAGACCAAAGCATGGGAGTGACGGATCTTCACGTAGCCTGTGACTGTCTCAATCAGACCCATAAAATTCTCCAGTTCTGAGGCAATGTTACCTATGAGCAGAAAAATATGATTTTATTATTGCAGAGTTCAGAGCTTTAACTGCTGTTCTGCTTAATTCAGGAATGCTTGTAAGTTCTGAAAATGAGATACACTGGCATTGCTCCCCCAGTAACAGTTGCCTGTGTGGATGGATGGTTGAAGGGCAAAATAAAGCCACAGAGCAACGGTGGAAAATCAGTCTTGCTTTTCCATACTGGTATACCTGCTTTTTCCATGGATACTGCACTCTGAAGCCAGTACCAACTATTGAGACATTCTGGCAGGGATGAAAAGACCCTTGTGTAAATGTACACATCCATGAGATTGGAACTGCTCTTCAGCTAGAAGGCAAAGCTCATGCAGGAATTTCCATTGGAAAACAGAATGAGACTGAAGATGTAGAGGTCAAGGTACGAAAAGGTGGAGTTATGCTATTGGTCTTCTCTGGGGCATAAATAAATGCTTTCAATAACCTGAAAGGCTTTGGCTACAAAACTGAGAACTCTTGATCAATCAACAAAGATAAAACCATACAGATGTCCTCATGGCATGCAGCTTGTCCCACAGAGTAAATGATTTAGATGACCACAGAGCAAGCTCTGCTCTTCTGTACTGTTCCTGCCCAGGTCTGCTACTTCCCATCCTTCACAAGGCTCAGTCTTGCAGTCCTTATCTCCAGCAATCCCTGACACATGCCCATTGCGATGGTCAGTATCCTCCAAAGTTACACTGCAGTGGTGAGTAGTTTTTAAGCACTCAGGATGGGAGGAGCTGCTACAGTATGTATTTGCTGCCATAAACAAAGTTCTAATGGATGACTGGGAAGCCCAATTACCAAATAGCAATGGTTGGCTCCCATAGCAAATAAACTGGGAGGGAGTAGATGCTTCTCAGCACTCTATGGTAATACTTACAAAATAACCCTCCCCTACATTTGCCCAATGTAGCTGTAACATCTGCTACAAAGAAGACTTCACCTACAGCAGTGAGACCACGAGTGAAATAATTCACATGCTGCTGTTCCTAAACCCTGAAGTTTTCAGTCAGCAGGAGGAAAGCAACCAAATGTATCTAAATGTTTCAATCTTATTCATGAAACCAAAAGGGACCTTCCAAAGGGAGATGATTTTCCAGTAAAAACCTAACAGTGATTTTTACTCTGCCTTTAAGAGCTCATCAACTGTCAACATCTCCCAAGCTGATGAATCACTGCTCTGACAAATTTAATCCAGTGCTTGTTCAAGACATGTGACAAAGGTGGCCTGCTCACTAATGCTGACCGTCCAGAGGCACAGTACTAGGCTTTATGAGCTCTCAGCACTTTGGATCCCATGTTTCCGCAAAACACCACACCTTGACTTAAAAAGCGAGGACAGGCAGTCTTACAGTGCCATACTTTATTGCAGACAAGTTATTTACCTAGCCAGGCGAAAGGATTTTCAACTTTTCCACCTTCTTGGGCCTTTATAATTCCTTTGGGACTACTGCTCATCTCCCTGCTAATCCTGGTTCCCTGGCCTGCCAAAAAAGCTAAAAAAATACCAGCTTTCACTGCCTTACAACACCTATTCCATCTGCACAGTGGAGAATGGTGCTACAGAGGGCCAAATCAAACAGGAGCACTGCTATGGACTGGAAAGCAAACAGTTTGCTCAGTTTTTAATGTTCTTATCATTATGCTGACAGACAAATGAAAAATATTAAACCCAGCCTTATCAGGGGTCCATAAAGAGAGGGCAATTACTTACTTCCACGGCGGATGTTAATCAGCAGATTTCCCTTGAGAATTGTGCATCCCTGCAGCATTTGTGCTGATGTGACGGAGTCAATGGTCTTCGTTTTCTCATCCTCACAAATTTTGGGGCAAGGCCCTTCACAAGGACTGCAGAACATGCTGTCAGGAAAAAAAGAGAGACTGAAAATAAGCAACAATATGCAATTCTGAGCCTACAGACTGCTTTGAGTAAAAGCATTCCCCTCTAAGGCTCAAATCAAAGCTACCATAATTCTGGAGAGGGCTGCAATTAACTTAGGACATGGCTGAAGCATCGTATCTTCTGCTGACAGCAACACAGGAATGAAGGAATGGCCCCAAACCTGCTGTCTGCAAGCTTCTGGAAGGCTCTGAAGTCCTTAGAAAGTCAAAGGCACTCCAGGTAAAGCCCAGTGCCCTGCATTTGTGCACTTCCTCTAACAATTCTATCCAGAAAGATCACCCTTCTCATGTATGCAGGCAGCCTCACAGTGCTGTGAAGTTTTATGCTAATCCAGGCCCAACCTCAAAAAATAGGCCATCCAGGAACTAGAGATGGAAAAATACTGTTCAAGTTCTTTCTTATAAAGTTGTCTGTCTTCATGTCCTTAAACCTACGTTTGAAGCTCAGCACTAGGGAATTCCATGCTCCTAGCTCTGTTAACTTGGAACGGATGAGTATGGGAGCATGCAATGGTAAGTGGTGTGGAGAAAGCGAGCAGTGAATTACTCACTATTCCCTCAAGGTTATAGAAGCAGCAAGTTTAAACAAATAGAGGGATGAATCTTGATACAAGGCAAAACTGATTTGTAACAAGAATTGGGAGAAACAGGAGGGAACCAGGCTCAAAATGGATTGTACAGATGGAAGGAGAACAGGTCCGGCAGTGACTATACAACACCAACACATACATAGCTCTGAACTTGGAAGAACTGGGATTGCCAGTAGCTGGGAGGAAACACTGAAGCAGAGGCTTATGACTCCTGCTTCTTACAGTCAGAAGCATTCATAAGCAGCTTTTAGTGGCCAAACTCAAGGAACAAGAACTCAGGCCACGCAGCCTTTGTCTACAACAGCTTTTTTTAAAGGCTTCATGTTATATTGTCTGCACATTCATCTCAAAATTGAACATCTCATGTGCACACAAGACTGATCAGTCCTCCTGAAAAATGTCTTCACTCATTCACAGTAATTTTTTTTCCAATTTGTTCTAACACCTTCCTTCATATTTCACTCTTGCTTACACTACCTTATAGCTTTAAAGTGGAAAAATGAGAAATAACAAACCCAGCTCCAAAGACAAAGGCTTCTGATGACAGCACTGATGAACACGGACTTACTATTTATTCTTTTTAAAAGAAACTGAACCTACTTTCTTCTGAGGCTTGAAGAAACACATAAATTGATAAAAATGGTTTTTCATGCATAAACAATAGAAGAAAGAAGCTTCCATTTCTTAGGGGTAAATATCCATTTCAAAATCCTACCCTATAATATGCCAGAAACTACTAAAAGCTGCAGACACAAGAAAGAGACATTCAGCTCAATGTACAAGAATGCTGGAAATGCTTTCCATTTGCAACTATTTGTTAACACCACCTCTGGGGAAGAAAGCATTCACTAGCCTTGAGTTAGAGCTGCTTTCAAACTCAGCAGCAGAGCAGGACACTGAGATAAGATAGGAGGGCCATGCACTGCACTGTAAGCAGTTCAAACAGCTGGCACTACATGCTCAAGTAGGTAACAAAAGAAACATTGCTCAGCTGTACTCAAGCAAAGGAAGCATTACATTGCTTACATCTGAATATCAACTGGTGATGGCCTTAGTATTTGCTCCAACAGCTGGATAACACGCAGGCATGCACAAACCACAACTGGGGCAGGTATCATCATAACCACCTTCCTAAAAGACTCAGCATCTTAGAAGAGCCTACAAAGGCAACTTTTTAGCACAGTACTGAAGCACTACAAGTGCTGGAACAATGACTATCCTCCACTTGAAGTCCATGACTTCCAAGGGTCCAGAAGCAACTAAAGCTGCTTACTTAAACCACTGGCAAAATAAGATCATCATGAACATGCACCACTCCAACCACTAGAATCAAAGAGAAGCAGGTAAGTGACATTCTTGCAAGAAATTATTCTGTATAATACTGTCAGCTGCTGCATTATTTTTATTACCATCTACATGATTTCTCCCTTATAAAATACCATTGTTATCTTCTGGAAACAGTGAAAACAGGGAAATAAAATTAAATACATTCAATAATACATCTGCCTAAAATGCAAGCACACATAAGGGAAACAATATGCAGAGCATGGTAACTCCCACCTGACAGGAGTGATATGTGATATGGTCATCAGCCAACCTCCAACCTTGTGTTCCTGGGCTTTCGCTTTCATTTTCTTACTTGAAGACCTGGTTCTGCATTGTGCAAACCTAAAGTCCTTCAGAAAAAACAGTGCCAACTGACAATGCACAGGTCCACATACATGCAGACTTTCCAATGGTGAATTCATCTAAGAAAACCTTTACTAGGAAGTCACACATCTCCCTATCCTAGGTTCTCATTTCTACCTAACGTCATTTGCAGCACAAACAAATAGGGGGTGACAAAACGTGCCAACTCTGTTGGCCTTTGCAGAAGCTGCATTACCTTTGGCTCCCGTTGCGTATAAACCCAGAAGGGCATTCTGCCATGCACTCATCGTTGTGAATCACAAACCTCTCGTATTCACTGGTTTCGGTAGCAGGGACTTTGGAGCAGAACTCTTTAGTCACACAGCGCCAACCTTCAAACTTGTAGGTGTTGGGGGGACAGGTGGGCAAGCAGACCCCCTCATAGTAGTAGTTGCGGCAGGCCACGCAGGCGGTGTTGTTGTCAGGTGCCGTGCAGCTCCCCAGGCACTCGGGATGGCAGCACTCCTTTTGATCTGTACAGGCTCGCTTGCCACATGAGCTGGGGCACACTGCAACACAGAAAGGCAGGCAGCGTGAGCAGGTGGGACCGAAGAAAATGGCACTCAGGATGAGAAAAAGCCCTTATCCAGAGAACTCTAAGCTCTCAGTGCCTGAGCTCTGGAGTACCTCTGCAAAAGAGCCAACTCCTGTAAGAATGACAAACTGAATTCTGCTTTTCTCAGTTTTAGTTGCCTGAAGATATCTTTTTCTCAGATCAGATTTATACCATGACCCAATTAAACAATAAGAAAAAATGCTGAAAGCAAAATCAACATAAGAATAATGGAAGCAGGCAAGTACTGGAACCTTTTTCATAGCCCCAATATTATGTTATGGGGTTTTGTGGGTTTTTTGAGATCTTGTTGTCTTTCTAAGCATTTCTTGTCTTTCCTATTTGTACTTCAAATTGCTCTTACACTGGCAAGGAAAAAAAGCTTCCTTTAAACAATTTAATTGTACTTGTACAACAAAGCATTCTGTACTGTAGCACACATGGTTAGGTTGACCCCAATGTAGCATCCCAATGTTGCTTATGTATGCAAAATGAGGTTTAATGAAGTACAGATGGTAGATATCAAATACCGTGCAATCACAGAGCTACTATTTTCTCCTGAAAAGTGTTACAGAATTGTGTCTTATCCCCACATTATGGATTCAGAGAACAAAATATAAAAGAGAGGGGGTAAAAACTGGGGTTTCAATTTATGGAGACATTAATTTTATGTGAAAGCATTTGGGCTTGGAAGACAGGAACAAAGAGCAGAACCATCAGCAGACAAGCTCACCACTGTTACATCAAAAGAAGTGGCAGCATTGCATTTATGTAACAACATTTTGATTACAGCATTGTATGGCCTTTTGGTCACGCAAGTTGTGTGCCAGAGGCTCTGTAAACAAACACAGATAGGAAATCTGGTTTACATTAAGTAACTGTTTTCCACTTTCTAACTTAGCTAAAACACAGTAATAACAGCACAACCCAAAATTTCAGTACCACACTCCAGAGAGATCCAGGCAAAGCACCACAAGGCATTTAAACTGAACAATCTGAGCAAAAGCACATAACCAACACAGAAGGTAACATCCCAAAATGAACATGGGAGGAGCAGAGCCCAGCCTGTTGAGAGAGACAATGCTGACGAAAATACAAGAGCCCCGCAAGAGTTCTGCACTGCAATTTATCTTTCAGTTTACAAGTACAGTGTTGTTTTAATGCAGGACTGAGCACCCTAAAAATCTCAACCCTCTCCTCTTCCCATAGGCTTTGCTGTATGTTTTATGATGCTATTGAGCAATGATGACACAGGACCAAAAGCATGACAGTGCTATTAAGCAATAATTAAAAAAATAAATAAGCATACAAACAAACCCCACAAACCCAAATTAAGAAAGAAACAAACCCAGACAACAACAACCCAAACCAAAACACCTACTCATAGCTTTGCATCCTATGTCAAGTTTTGCTTATAAGCAATTTTCTGCCAGCTTTAATGTAGTGTCTACCTTGAAGAGAACTTGGAAAACTGCCATCAGAGAATTTCCTGGATTTTATCAAAATGGTCCTAGACTGATTTTCCTTAATTTTTAATTTCCAGGGAGTTTTTTGTTTGTTTTGGGGGGTTTTGGGGTCTTTTTTTTTAAAAAAGCCCTAACTGCCAACTTTGCAACTTTAAGCATCTGGGTGTGAAATTGGTTTCTCCTTGTACAATTAAGGCTAAGAAAACTGTGGAGGAAACTCCACCTGATACTCCCCAACAGCCTGAACAGTATCTCCCCTCTATTAGCAGGCAGCTCTGAAGGATCAGCAGCAGACCTGCTTACAGTACCTGACAGTGCTATTACCACTAACATAAGCGGCTAGCATTCAAGATAGCAGGGATACACCAAACCGAATCAGCAGCTCTGAGTGAAAGGGTACTACTGAAGTTGCCCAAAAGCTTGTGTCTTTTTGAATTAGAAAACAGTAACTATTTAACCCTGCAGCCCTTTCCCTGCTCAATGACCTTAAATTGTGCTAGGGGAGGTTTATATTGGATATTAGGAGAAAATTCTTTACTGAAAGCATAGTCAGGCATCAGAACAGGCTGTCCAGGGAGGTGTGGTGGAGTCACCATCCTTGGAGGTGTTCAAAAAACATGTGGACATGGCACTTCAGGACATGGTTTAACAGGCATGGTGGTATTAGGCCAATAGTTGATCTTAGAGGTCTTTTCCAAACAAAACAATGCTTTGACTCTATGATACCACAACAGCACAGCTGTTACCACCACTGCTCCACACCTGTGTTTTTCAGTGAAGCCAGGAAGAAAATAAAAGGTGGTGGAAGTAGGAAGACTATGAGCATGAGGAGATGGGAGCATGAGGATGGCTGATGCCTGCCCAGGTAGCACACTATAACACACATACCACATTAAGAAAATTTTTGCAGAGCCAGTTACTTGTGAGACTACTGAGAGCAGGAACGCAAAGGAAATCACTGCTAAGTAATGCATTGGAGAAAGATGCTGGTTTGTTGCTTTGCTTTGTGGTTTTGCTTTTATTTTTCCCTCCTTGAAAAGGAAAAATCATGCATAGCAAATCTTTACACAAAATAAAAAAGCATGCAGTTATATCTGGTTTTTGGGTTTTGTTTCTGTTTGTTTGTTTGTTTTGTTGGTAACCTGCACCACTGCCAAAGAAGTAAAATCTGCCTGGATGCCACCTTAGTAAGGCATCAGAAAGGTTCTCTCCCCTTACTCTGTACAGTACTACACATTTTTGTGACTACTAAGGGATTAAAAAAATTTCAGTGTTTCTTGCTAGCAGATGGACTGCTGTTCTGAGTGGGTGCCAGATTTTGTGTGGTAGCTATGTTTCCAGTTCAAAGCCCTGCTAAGGAAAGCAAACCACACACACACACGCTCCCCATACCTCCACAAAGGTCATTACCAGCTGTATTGATTAACTACTTTTTGTTGTTGTTGTTGAAAACAAAACAGCTTGCAAAAAATTAATGCTGCTACATTAAGTATTCAGATAAACAGAGTGGAAAAAAGATTGAGTCTATTTCATTCTTTTGTATTCCCTTAATGCCTCTGCCATTCATGAAGTCTGCTATATAAATAGGATTCTGACATCTCCTGGTAAATCTGCTGACTCTTGTCTACAAAAATACAGATTGAAGCACAGAAGGAGAAATAAGTTCACATGGAGAAGGCAATCAGTGAAGCAGGTTTTCAAAATCTAGTCATATTTTAATCACAACCACTTTAGCAAGAATTCCTGGACATTTTTTGCAGATGATTTTTTAAAGCTCAGCAACCTCGCTTTTCTCTTAGTCCTATTTTTCACTTGATCTTGCTAACACTGGCAGAGTTCTCAGCCTGGAGACAAGGTGGGTATTCTCTTTCTTTGAAGAGACAGAACAAGAACCTTCATGTGTGTGTAGGATATACTATGAACAAGAAAAGAAGTCTTATCTGCCTTACATGCCAGGTTCTCTCAGATACCCCTGTTATAAAAATCTTACTAAACAACACTGGCTGGCCTTACAATCCAGATCTGTCCATCCCTTCCCCCCCACTCTGTCCTCCCCAACTGTGCCACTTGGTCTGCTAGATTTATACCACAACACTTGAAATACAGGTTCCAAAATACTTAGGACAGAAAACCTAAAACCAAATGAAACAAACAAAAACCCAAACAAAACAAAAACAAACTAAACAAACAAAAAACCCCAACCAACCAACCCTGAAACTGACTTAAGCTGTTAACATTAGTCCACAAGAACATTAGAGACAAACATACGCAGATAGCGGGCTGACATTCAGCGACAGAATTTATCAGCCAGGTACAACAGTGCCTTGGATCCTGAAGGCTGTCAACTGTATATAAAAAACCTTGAACAAATCCTTGCTGACAAGCATAAGGGGGGAAAAAAAAAAAAAAGCAAAAGCATAATTGTCATCATGTGGAACTACCAATATAATGGAAAATTTCAAAGACCTTGGAGAGCAGCCATGGAAGAAGGAAGTCAAAGTATGACCTGGTGAAGGGCAGACCCTTAAGCAGTTCATTATTTTATTGAAGAGATGATGGCAGCTTGACTAGACCAGACTGCCTATTTACATTTAGGGAGCCAAAGTACTGAATAATCATCAGATCTTCAGAGAAGGACATTACAAGAGTAGCAGCAACCACAAATCAAATTTACTGGAGCAAACTCAAAAACAGTAGTTTCTTTGACCATCTACAATTTATCCTCTCTCCAATTTCTGACAAGTTTTCCTTGTCAACAAAATTTAGGACGCTTTCCAAATACCATTAGGATACTATGATCTCTCACCAAAAAAACGCAAAGCATTTAATTCCAAAATGCCCACTTACTGAACAAATCAGATTCACACCTGACATACAGACACTTTAAAATTAAATACAAAGATTTAACACACAAGAGCAGTTCCAAGAGACTCAGAGACTCAAGATGCTAAACCAAAATTGCAAACACAAAGCAAGGTTGCAAAATCCCCAAACACAAGTGTCCAAAAAAAGCAAGAAGCAAATCACCTCTCTGTAGTTGCAGCAGTTCCTTTTTGGACAGCCTCATGCTAAGGGGGTGGTAATAAGTTTTTCTGACGTATAACACCTCCCTGCTATTTGCAGTGTGCACAAAGCTAAAGCTGGCTGCAAACACTCTGCATTGACATCATGGCTATTGTACAGTTTGGACAGACAAAGTGTTCTTATCATCTTCAAGATGCCATGACTAAAGCAATGCTGAAACAGAAAAATCAGGTGAATAAACAATCAGTCACACCGGGAGTGAAAATGCAGCCAGAAGAGGAAGGCTTCTGGCAAGCTGAGGCACTGGCCTTTGCCAAGCATGGCACTGTGCCAGTCACATGCGGGCAAGCAAAAGGTTGCCAAGTGTGGATAAATATTTTTTTAAGAGTCTTTCTCTCCTTGTAAAACAATATTTGATCCTTCATTTTTTACACTGTTTCTGGTTTTTGTTTTTTTAAACATCCTTCACGTAAAATAATGTTTCAGAATGAAAAGGGGGAGAAAAAGTCTAGCTTTGAGTAAAAATCAGAAAAGGAAGAGAGCGTTTTCTTCTAGCCAACTACTGAAAAAATAGCTGTCTAAATTTATCCACAAAGACAGAAAAACCCCATCATTTTTGGAATGTTAATCCCTCTACATGACAGAATTTTTTAAATATTGCATTTTAATGGTTTAAACTTTGCTGTGGTCTTTCAAACAGCTGACTTCAAATGCTCAAGCAGCCTATATAAGACTTGATTTCTTCTGCCGAGTATGTTGTGAAAATAGAGGGACTGGAGAAATATTCCTCAGAAAATCCAGCTCCAGCAATTCATGGCCAGGGCCAGGATCAAATACCTACAGAATAAAGGCTGCAATAAGGAAATACACATATTAAATACATGCAATAATGTGTTCTGATCACAGAAATGTGAATGCAAGCCACCTCCAAAGAACTGAAGAAGCCACTTAGAGCATATGTATAAAATCTTAATTTTGCTACAGAAACAGTTATTTCAACATAGTAACGATGGCATACTTTTTGTCTTTTCTTTTTTTCTCCTCAGCACTTCAAAACTGGTTATCTCATTCAGAGAACATCATGGAAAGAAAAAATGCTGCCGTATCGAACTACTGTTTAATCGCTGAGACAAAGTTTGGCAGATACAGAAATTAAATGCCATGCCTCAAAGGTTTGCTTTAATCCAGCAGTGATATTAAGATTTGGAAGCAACCATCTCCTTCCTCTTTAAACCTCTAGTATGTACACAATCATGCTCACCAGTAACATAGTTAGATAGGTCTACATGAACTTACACCAAGAAGTAAGAAGAGGGCACCGAGTCCACAGCCTGCAAGCTATGTCTGACTCAAGATCGTTTCACTAGTCATGTGTTTCCGTATTCACATCCCAGTCAATACCAGCCCATTTTTTATCTGACAGACCTTTCCAAGGATCACAATATAATTCTGAAGTTGTTCTGTGAATTGTTTTCCACCCACTATACAAATCCAGCTGAATTTTAACTATATCTGGTCAGCTTCCACACAAAGCTTTACAGTCTCTTGCTGCTTGATGTTTCACTTTCTCACAAATATTGTATGCCACATCCCCTAAGTGAAGGAAGAGGTGTGATGTAGTACCTAGAACCTCAACATAACCCCAAAGGATTTGCCCAACCTGACCCTAGTCCACTAACTACTCAAGTTTTAATCATATGAAAGATGGATAAAGGAACCTTTTGTTGTATCCTCATCCTCGGGATTTTATGGTTGAAAACCAATACCACTTTAAATATCTGCACAGCCAGTTGTGCAGCAGTTGGACCCAAATGCTCAGATGGAAGCAGCTGTGTATGATTCTAGAGCAAAGGAAGTGGAAGAAAGGAAAGGAGATAAGATAGGAAAATAAAGCCCAGCATGACTCAGCATCTGGAGACTCTCAGAAGCCACCAGATGAAACAAAGAGAAAACATTCATCATTCAATGATGCACACTGTGAGAGACCACATTGTTGTGGTGAGGTATTCAATGCCACCCAATTCTGCAATTTTTTTCTTCAACATAGTATTTTCCCTCCCACTCAGAATAGTTTTAACACATAAAACATTTCAGACTAGCACACACCAGCACAACCACAAGGAGCCAGAGGCCTGTGGCATGGTTTGTAATCCCTCAAACATACAAATGCCTCAAACTAACATACCTGTAGCTCTCCCTCCCAGCTGAAAAGAATGAAGCAAGCTATTAAAAATGATGATGAAAACAGTCCGTGGGTAGACTGGAGTTTCATGACCCACCATCGCCACCCTCTTTGGGCTATCTACCATTCATTCTTTACCCTAAAAGTTACCTCAAAACAGTTTCCAGGTTTCCCACCTATGACATGTAACAACATGTGTGCTAAACCCATTTTATTTAGAATGACTAAAGGACTTGGAGACACTATTTGGCACTGTAAAACCTACCATCCATCCAGGTTTTCTGCAAGTGAAGCAATCAACCCTCCTAAAAGCTCCAGCTGCGTAACAGCTACTCATGTCACGCCGAAACAAGAGCAAATGGAAAGCCAAGTGAAGAAAACAATTACCTTAGACCACAGTCACAGGAACAGATAGATAGTACAGTTACTCCATTTGCTCCTAAGGATGTAATACTAATGATCAGGAAGGTGCAAATAAACACGACTTATTGACAAACCTGGGCAGCATAAATTGCATTCTCTTTCAAAACAGTTTATGTTGCCCAGCACAACCCAGCCTGGCATCATTGCAGCTGGCACTCCAAAGAAAGAGGAGAAAAAAACAAGTCCATTTTGTCCCTCTACACCAGTATGAATTCAGTACATAAATTCAGCTGAGGCATATACACAAGCATCTATCAGGCATTCAGGCCAGTTTATCTTTAACAGTAGGTAAACAAATTGGTTTGGAATGTTTCACCATCAGTAGTGCACTGTTCCAAAAACCTTTCCTCTCTCTGGAAAGGGAAATTTCACACTGGAAGATGCAAATCAGAACAGTAACACTGATGCCAGTGGGGATGAAAGCAGAGGAGTGAGAGCCACCTCGCAGCAGTGAGCACTACTGCCTGTCCACTGCCATCACGCACCACTCACAAATTTGTTCACATTTCCAAAGGGGCAACTGAAATTCCTGAAGTCTTTGGTGACAAAGAAAGAAAAGGCCTGTGCTGAAAATTGGTTTTCTTTTTGCTCCAGATTAAGGACAAGACATTGCTTGTTGTTGCTTAAAGCTAGATTTAATCTGCCTATATTCAAAAGCTGCAAGTGTAAGGCAGTAAGATTTACAGGATCTTACTAATATAAATGCAAACAAGGGAGTGCTGCTCAGTCATCTCCTGGCAAAACCCCAGCTGGAGAATGAATACCTCACATTCCAGATTTATTCTGAAGAAGGAAGACAGTTGGATAATATTATCATCACATCGGCCTAGAGTATGTTGTTCTCTTAATGCTGAAGGATAATGGCAGTTTGATCCTGGGCAAAAAGAAGTCACTGGTTTGGAAGGACTCAACTCCTGCTCTGTTTCAGGAATGCCCTTTGCATTTATGCATTAAGCCCATCACGAGGTTTAACCATTCTGGCACAAGCAATGAAACATAATGCTCATCTTAGAGGCAGACATCAACACCACTCCAGCTGAAAGCTAATTGTGCTAGAAATTAATAAAAAAAAAAAAAAAAAACAAAACTTCAGTAAAACTGATGTTTACCATACATACAGTAGGGCAAACCTCAAAAGGTTTTGCTCATCTCTAACTGGGATACCTGCATTAAAAACGGAGAACAAAACATGTTGAGTTTTAACCACTGAAAAGATTAAAATTCAAGAAAACAGCCAGAAAGAGCAAGATCAAATTGGTTTACTCCAGAGCAAGTTCTTTCAAGCTGTTCACCTGCTAGTGAGATAGCCCACCAAAACCAGGATTAAGATCTAGGCATTCAGGAACTTGAGAAAATAATTACTACAATGGAATGGCAAAACCAAGATACAGTAATACTGATGTCTTAGAAAGTTATCACAGACATGAGGCTGCATTTGTCCTAAATTATGCTCTCTGGTCTGGGAGATATTTGCACAACCCAAGTGAAAGCATCCTGTTAAGACCAACATCACTTTAAACAATATTAAGGCGACTATGTTCAAAATGATTAAAAAAAAGTTATTTCCAATGTGACAGGAAAGCAAATCTGAGAGTGACTGAAGGCTGTGTTCCTGAGATCCTCAACAAGCAAAAGGTGAGCTCTTCCCTCGGTCTAATTAACCAAAGGGTAATTTTTTAATTCTAAATCTTTTCTCTAGTAGAAACACAGAGGGAATACAGAAGGTGCCACACTTTGTAGGATTCAAAAGCAGAAGAGAAGATCAAACATTAATTCATCCCTTAATGTACTTTAACAAATTTACAGGCAACATGGAGAGTGGAAGGCCACAACTGACTTGAAACCTGTATTAAAATTCCTTTCTCCTCATACATCAGAACTGTGCATGGAAGCATTTCAGAAGGAAAAGGGAAAATGGTAAGGATCTTTTCAGACTTAATGCAAATTGCCTTCCTAGTCTCTAAATCATCTTGAACTGTTTGAACATGAGCTTTTATTTTAACTCCATCCTACAAGGTTTGGCCTCCAAAGAACAAACTACCTCAACAGTTGCCTATTTGCTTGCAGGTTACTGAACGGCTCTGCTTGCATCTAGGAAAAGCTGAGTCAGGATGCAGAGCCTGCTCTGAGAATGACAAGGATGCAAGCTCAAAGGAAGTTCCAAGCAAACCTCTGCAAACTCGGCAGCTCAAGCCAAGCAAAGGACTGAAGCACCTGGATTAGAAGACACCAGAAAAAAGCCACCTGGGTCAGTGAGGGACACTGATTGGAGCAGCATCTGGGTTGCACAGTGTTTTTTCCTAACCAAAGTGGAGGATAACATTATGTCATTCGGTCTGCACTTAGACCACTATCTTTACAAACATCTTCCATTATGAGACAGAACTATTTTGCTTCCTCCAACACACTGATAAATAAACTGAAATAAAGGAAAGCAGGCTTGGCTGTGTGATTCCCCTCATACACTGCAAGCACACATCACACACTGACAGGACAAACGGCACATGCCCCACTGCTGGTCTCCTAGCAAACACACAGGTAGATGTGGCTGTTGTCACTGCCTACACACATGCTTTTGAGGAATTCCTGTTAGAATGACTGGAAAAAATAATAATGACATTGCTTCAAACTTTCTAAATCTTTTCCTGTAGTAAGGATTTGTGATTAGATTAGGAAGAACCAGACAGTTTATTTATTTATGAGGACAGTCAAGGTGAGCTGTACCACAGGAGCTGACAGGGGCTCCTAGCTGCAGCAAAGCCAGCTCAGCAATACTGCCTGGCTGCTCTAAAGCTGGAGACTGCATCAGATGGCACTTATTAAAGAAAAAAGGGGGGGATTCATGTTTTTGATGCTGGTGCAAAGTGGGAAGCACGCTGCTTCCCACTCTGTTTCTGCTAGTTTGGCATGGTTGAGCTAGGCTTTTCTCCTCCTGTACCTTTTTTTTGTCATCTCCAGTCACATTCACATGAACATATAAATACACAGATCCTTACACTCTGCGTATAGCAGATACTTACATGGATGGTCTCAAAAAAGAATATTCTCTTCACACACTAAAAAAATTATACAGAGTTATTTTAAATTCAGAACTGTTTGTATATTCCTTATAAGTTTATAAAACTCTCACTGTCCTCCCATGACTAACGAAACTGGAATTGAGAGAGTATTCTATATTTATAACTCATCTGGTTGCTCATGCCTATGGCCCTATTTCCACCCTCCGTTACTGTACACAGAGCTATGTGAGGTATTGTGGGTTCCCAAACTTCACCGATTTCCTAACAAGGCAGGCCTGTGTCCCGGAGGAACAAGCTGGGGGCTGTTTCATTTGAGCACTGGCCGAACTCAGAGGGAGAGGCCTTGAGCGCTGTGGTTTTGGCAGCTCTTCTTGAAGCTGGTATTAGAGGCCATTTCTGTGCAATTACATTGCCCAACTGACACTGGTTTGTGTATCGATGCTACTGATACACCATCTGCAGCCCAGCCCCACTGCTATGGCTCAAACTTACCCTATTTATTTTAGCAGTGCCAGCAAGCCGAAGCACTTCAATGCTCAGCTGAGCAGCTCCATCAGTCCCCCACCTTACAGACATACCACAAGTACCAGACAAATCCAAGCCATTTCAACCCACCCAACAGAGTATTCATCAGCCTCTCAAAATCTAAAGGAGACAAAACCCTCAAACTTTATTAAAAAAATCCTCCAGACCATGCTCTGTTCAGTGAAGCTGGCATGCTACAGATCTCAGATGGGTGGCACAGAGACTGTAGCAGGAATCTAAATGCAGCAAAACTAGGAAAAAGATTAATTTCGTACAAAGGAGGGCTGGATGAAACTCAGAATCCATGGGAATATGCCCAAAAAACAGGTAACCACATCTCATCTTTTAAACAAAACCACTTCACTAGCTAATAAATCCCAGAGAGAAGTCAAAGTCCTTGCCACGATAGAGGTGCCTTGTATTTGGTGGATTTTTAACATGTGTCAGGCACCTGTGGACACAGAAGCTGTTTCTAATTTGCAGATCCTAGATAAGCTCAATCTAAATAAATATTTATATGAAAAGCAGACTGAGAAAAAGACACAGATTTTTCAAATTCAGAATCTCTTGTGGTGGCTGGGATCAGGGTCTGACTCTCATGGAGTCATTACAGTATTGAAGCTACAAAAACCCACAAAAATCAAGAAACCCACAACTCCGATGAAGCTTTGCAGAGTCTGGAGACTCAACAGCGCTGAAGGAATTAAAAGAAAGCTGAAAGAGTATTGCCCAGCAGTGAGGGGGAAAGAAAGCATGGAACACATTTCTTTTCCCAAATAATTTCTGCTTTGAAAGGTGAGCAGAGCAACCCGGCACACCTGAAGACAGAGGTACCCGCAACACAGAAACAGTGTCTTAAACCCTCATGGCACTGGGTGTCTGGTTTGTTTGCACATTCCATACACTCAGAACAAGCACTGGCATGGGGAGAGACCTTGAACGTGTCTTGCAAACAATTACAACCCCCAAAACAACACACTACAGCTGAAGTCATCTCAGCCAAGGCCCTGACATATACAACTTCAGTTCTGGTCAGAAGTGAAGGGAAACACCCATTTCTCCTTCCCCTCCATCCCAAGGTCACAGACTTCACTGCAGCTAGGCAGTAGCGCTGTGCTTTTTATTCCAGTTTATTCAGTCACTTTGCTTTGCAATAAAGCTGTCAAGATTAGCAGGCAACTCTGGTAAGTCAAATGTTAACAAAAAAAAAAAAAAATCATCTGTACTCCTCTCCATCTAAACAATAGTGCTACCGGTGTCATTGTTTTCGATCACTTTGCATAGCCAGAACGCAAGACAAATTTTTAAAAGCTATTACAAACTCCTCCTACTTAGCAAGAAGAAAAATGATCTAAATTTATCCCAAGAAGGTAAAGTTCACTTCAATTGGAGGAAAGCATTTAAATATGGGATATTTTTTCTTCCAGCAAAACCGGGGAGTAAAATTATTAAAGTCTTTGAAGAACTAAATACAGTCAAGCTCAGTATTTAATGAACTCTAAGCTTTATTTCTCAGTGCTACTCCTGTAAACAAGAACACAACTGCCTTTTCTTCCAGTTATGGGTCTCCTTGAGCCAATCACTGCAAGTATCTTTGCTTATAGAGGTCAAAGGGGTGAAAGCATCATCCTGCTTCCCATTTTCACTCCTCATGACATTACGTTGTCTTTTTACTATTCAAAAATTCATCCTCACCCCTTCCCCTGATCTATTCTGAACATGCCAGCATGCCATTCACTAAGTTCTCTAGGTGTATACTCACAATACACAAAGCAGTCCATGAAGGAAGTTATTTCTGGCTATGCTGGAGTTACTGACACTGTCTCATCCCCAGAAACAGTTAATGCTGATATTATAAATGTTGTGACAGAGTTATCCATCATCTCTGGTCCAGGTATCTGTGACTACAAGAGGAGCCTGGTGGCTGGCACTGGCCAGCTACACAGGGACAGTGCAGTCCTGCCAGCAGTCTACACTATGAAAAATGCTTTCCCATTCAATCCTTAGAAATGACATTTCTCACTCCAGCGTTTGTGACTGTAAAATGAAACAACGAATCAATCTGTCTCTACAGCAAACAGGGAAGGCCCTTCCCTCTCTGCTGAACACCCTGTTTAAAAATCACACCAATTGAAAAATTAAAATCACACACATCCAAACATGCATACAGAGCCCTGCCTGAAAAACAGTAAGAGGGAACTACCAAACAGCAGCAGATCCTGCCTGTTGATTGTTATGAAACAACAAACAGGAAGGAGAAAAGTAAAATAATTAGTATTTCAGGATATCCCACCTCCCAAAAACTAAAAGCATTAAATTGGATGGGAACAGAATAGCTGATTTTGCCTGCAGTCAAACACTGCAAAATATCATTTAAATTGCAAATTACATAGCAACAGGTTTTTGCACAAAGTTCAAGGGGGTTTTATGGTTTGTTTTTATGAATTAGGAATGACGTGGGGGAAAAGTATATGGGTTGGGCTAGCTACTACCCTTAAAGCATATTTCAGCTTAAATATTTCTCAGATCCACCTGATGCACTTCACCTAGGCACAATGGCTTGTTCAAGTGATGACAGAAAGTAGAGCAGCTTCTCAGAGATCATCCCCTAAGGATGTAGCATCTGCTGGTGGCCACGCTGGTGCTGGAGAACTAACTGCTACAGAAGGCTCTCTAAACTGACCAATCACTTGCCTCTCCCTACAGCATGCATGTCCTTCCCCACTTTTAATCCATTTATATGTTTCCTGAGAAGTGCTTTTCAGCCAATAGCTGATATGATAAACCTTCTGCTTCCCTTTCCCAGGTTTTAAGGAGCTTGTTCCTACTAACATCAGCTTCTTGGCCTTGGTTCCTTAAAAATTAAACTTCACTAATGTTTAGTAACAGAAAAATATATCCTTTCCATTTGTACAGTATGGTTTAACAAAGAGTTCTCAAAATGCTTTACAAAGTATGAAATCTAATCAAGTGGTTGTTTTTAGCGTGTACTTTAAAGCAAGGCAGGGAGGGCAACAGATGCAGTAAAAACTGCTAAGTTACTCAAGATTACAGCAAAAGATTTGGGAACAGAAGCAGCTGTTTGTCTCAATACGCAAAAGCCCCTGACACTACATGACATAATTTTCTTTCTCAACTATATCAAGCCCTGAATTACAGACTCCAGTACTTGACTACAGAACACTATTCAGAGAACAGGAGGTTCAAATGTTTTCTTGCCAGGCTGTCAGTACCTGACAGAGAAAAGACAAAGCAGAAGCCAGATTATCTTCTCATAATTATTTTAGAAATCAGCTTGACTGGGGGATACTTGTAAAAAAATGCCAGGGGTTATGTCAGTAACCCCACAGAAACAGGTACTTGAACTCTAGTAGCAGATCACAGCCTCGTCTGAAATGCAAAATATCTTTGTATTATCAGACTTGGGTCCTTTGTGAGTAAGAAGATTCCACAGACTTTGGAGAATGACGAATGTCACTATCTGCAGCATGGAAAGAACTGAGGCTTGTCTGAAGAAACAGCACTGAGACAATGGCGTTAGAGTGATCCATGATGTACCCAAAAAGTCAGCAACACATCACTTCACTGTAAGATTTAGCTAAATGAGTATTATAAACTGCACTAGAGAGAAGGATGTAAGCCCGAATCTTGGGATCCTCCTAAGAAAATGTAACCAAGGTATCTTTTCCAAAAGATTCTTTGATATGTTGACTAAAGGGCTTTTTGGTCATTGGAGGCTTTTAAAGCAGTAAACTAAATGTCTTTACAGATTAATTTCACTTTTTAAACTGCATTGTTTCTTTTGCTTTGTCCTCCTGGCTTGTTTTCAATCATAGATGCAGATGGTGCCACTTTGACAAGTTTAGATGCTCACACCACTGTGTCTCTCTGAACTACCCTAATGCCAATAATTGTTTTGAAGAGCTATCACTGCCTTATTTGGCACTTGAGAAAAGAAAGATTAATCTGCTTCTCCCTTTCATGCTGACAGGAAGAGCCTTCGTAGCCTCTTCCACTGTGGAACAGACACGCAGAGTTTCTTTAGCCACTTCTGGACACATCTGACCCCCATCATCTCAGTCTCATCTTTGTACTTCTGGTTCCCACTTAATTCCATTGTTCAACACCTGATATAACCTCTCCTATACAACCAGCATCCATCACAACTGAATCTTTTCAGCCAGCAGCCACAGCATTCAAGTATCCCACAGCCACTGGTGGATTTATGTGCCTTAGTCAACACATGAGTAGGGAAGCAACAAGATTTTATCACCAATGGCACAAATAAAGAACGTGAAGTCTATGTGACCTATTCACAGCTGTACACTTTGGGACATGATCTAAACTGTCTGGATCCTAACTAGAGAGATTACTCCAAATTGCTTCTTTTAAGATTAACAAATGTATCTGGCTTAAAAATTCTCAGAGAATGAGAAGGTCAGTGTGTTCCTGAGCATTAAGTCGCTCTGAGAAAAGACAATTTTAAAAAGCACTTTGTGGTTCTTGGTGCAATGGATCACAAAAAAAGAATGGGCTCAGCACAAATAACTTAATAGTAACGTCTCTGGAAACCAAAATCTTTTTAAATGTAGCTTGAAATCTGCCAAACTAAACTTAGAAGAAACTCTACAAGCCCACAAGCTCCTTGGCTGGTTTCTCATTCCCTCAGATGTCATCTTACTTGCATGGCAGCATAGAGCTTTACTCACATCTGCCTCATCTCTGGAGACATGAGGACAGCATCCTGAGAACAGGTTCACTCCACCAGCTCCTGCCATACATTTGCTTCTCCCCCTCTTCTGTTGGCCTGAATTATGCTTCAGGAGCTTCTATACTCTGTAGTCTCTTCCTTAAGCTCTTAAAGCCTCCTCACTACCCTAGACTCCTAAAACTGCAACCTCTACACACCATTAATAAAGCATCATCGTGAACTTGATAGTTCCCAAACAGCAATACAGTCTACCAGCAACACTTATCAATAACCAGAAGCTACAAAGTTCATGCAAGTGGGCATCTTAATTTCTTCTGGTTTAGATGAGGGTTGTGCCTTGATACATCATCAGTGCTGATGGCTCACCCAACACACTAAAGGATTGGTGAGCTCCAGTATTTGAAGATGAAGATTACGACTAAGTACTCAGCTGTACATCTGATCTCATGATCTATGTTATTCTTAGTGAAGCAGCATGTATTATTTTACAGGCAGTATTCTAGTAGATTATTATGTGCACACTGTAAAGCAAAAGACTCAACATAGAGAAATTGAGCTGTAATTACATTTAGAGTTAAATGCTTTTCAAGTCTAATCATTCAGAATCAAGGGTTAGCAGACCAGTCCAAAGAATCATCTCGCATCCAGGGCATTGCAGCTTTGACCTAAGTGTAAGCCAAAGGAACTACACAGCTGCCAGGTACATGGTGGGTCTAAGGAAACACATACCAGCAAATGAGAAATCCATTTTTAGTAACACCGCTATTGGTTAAATGGAGACAAAAGGATACATAGAACTGTTAAAAATCTGAAGTCTGATGTTGTTTTATTTGCAGCTATACATTTCTCACACAACAGTGAACATACAGAGCTTGCTCATGCTAACATATTTTTGCCAAGAAAGAAAACCAGGCTGCATTTGAAGCACCTGTGTTTAGAGAAGCTTCTTACAGGTTCAGTAACTGTGCATCCTAAGCCCTGCAGGTCAAAAAGAGGTAAGAAAAAAACCCCAAACCAACAAAACAACACACAAAGGAAAAAAAAGGGAACAGAGAAGAAGGAAAGAGTTAAAAAAAACCTTAATAAAGGTGCCTTGTGTTGTTTCGTTCAGCACTCATTTCAAAACATTCATCTCGGCAGGGAAATCCAATAAGGATAATGCTCCGGCTGTCTATCCCTGCCCGCACGACGCTCTCGGTAGGGCTGCACAGCCACGTGATGGTTTGTTTATGAGTCTGGAGTAGCATCACGAGGCACGTCCCCCGCTGTGCCCCACGGGGACCTGGCCACCGTCCCCACACCGAATCAAACCACGGCAGCACAGCAGATACTCACAAAAAACGTCTTTGCAGACCTCGGCACACGTACCAACAGCATTACACACAGGGCAGAACATTTTGATGCTGTTAACATTTCAGCACGCATTGCTTGACTTCATACTGAACGCCTAAGGAAGCAGAAGCAGCCATTCAAGGCACAGAAAACAAAAATGCATGTTTAAATGCACAAAACAAAGCAAAATTTAAAGGCAGATCTTACCATAGCCTCAGTTTGATTCTGCAGGTATAGATTTCTCTCCATAAAAATCAATAAAGGATTATTTTAAACCATTTGATTTCATTACCCTGTATCAAATCTCTGCTCTGAATGGAACAACTGAATCAATTTGCAAAGCTCCTACAGGCTACGCTGTTGCAGGCTTTCAAGTGCCTTTTCTCTACCTCTCTTACCACAAAGACAGTGAGATAAAAATCCCACACTGGAGGTTATTTGATACTTCTAAGCAAGTACCAGCAGATTCCCACCCCCCCGCCCCCCCCCCCCCCCCCTTTAGCCCTCTGATTCTTCACACTGACGTTTCAGATGGGAAGGAAAAAACCAACCACAAATTGCACACAACAGAGGGACCAGTTCAGAACTGCAGATATCAGTTTCCTTGGGCGTGATTTCTGCAAGAAATACTGAGCTGTGAGAGCTGTTCACAAAAAGCACATGGGCTTTGTGTGTCTAGATCTAGGAGATCCAGAGCACATACCTATGAGGCCTTTCTAACACGCTGATCTCAGAAATGCATCGCTTTGCTGCGGTGGTGACGGAAGAACAAAAATGTCCTATTTCAGTACTGATGGAGGAAAACGTTGCATTAAACAAAGACACATGGACACTGTGCACGCTTCATTCTGAGGCAATGGGGTCTCACCACAAAAGAAACACATTAAGTCATTTAATGCATTAAAAAAGATGGCACAGCGGATGTCTAGGCAGTGCTCTGAATCATAATGAGAGGCTTATTGAACCAAGCAGACACAAAAACAAGTGTCACAGCAATAGGGTTATTTTGGATACGTTTTGGTTAACATGTTACAATATAAAACCCCCGAAGTTTCAATCTCTGGGTTTCTCTAGTTTTCTTGACATCCTCCTTATATCCCTTTAGTTAAATTGCTGCCCTCATAATGCAGCCAAAACATCCCAAGCTCCACATCAGCAAAGTGATGATCCCATTTGTTCTCTGTTCATGCCGCTGAGAGGGAGAGAGCAGCACACCACAGCCTCCCTCACCCATCCCAAACAATCCCAACCCACACAGGAGTCACTCCACCCACCCAGCTCTGCACCACAAACGTTACACTTGCAGAACTTCAAACAAATCTCCAATTCGTCCTTCCGGCATTGCTGTCAACATTACTTGACAAGTGAAAAATGCATATATTTTGCTTCTTTCATACATAGACTGCTCCTGATACTCCAGTACAAACAGCTGGCAATTTTGAGAAAAAAAGCTAACAATTCAGCAAAAATAGTGAGTAAAGAAAGCATTTACAACCTGGTTTAAATAAATGCTACAAAAGCTATTGCTGGTTATTTTATTGTTTCTATGATGGCTATTCTGGATTACTGTTAAAACTGCTTTGTCTCACAGAAATTAGGCACTGGCAGTCCCTGCAGGGAAGCTGATGTATGCACCACACCACCACCCAGCACTCAAACCCATGTATGAGCACGTCTTTATGTCAGGGAAGGCAGGACTTGGTGGGATGCAGGGGGGGTTATTTGTTTTTGGAGGTGCTTTTTCTTTTATTCAGAATAAGAAAGTGAAAATGAATGCAAATACCTCCTTTCTTGGCAGCAGGCAGTGCATTGTTTGCATCTTAGCCTACCAGTCTGAGCACTGCAGCTGCCGAGAGAAATAAATAAATAAATAAGAACCCAACCCTAAACAGCTGGGCGTTTCAAAGGACAAAAGGATATAAAAAGAAGAGCTGCAGTGCAGCCACAAGTGAGATAACCTGAATTCCTGCAAATTACAGCCACTCTCTGATTAGTCCTTTTTTAAAGTTCCTCACAGTTAAGTGCTACTTATCAGTCCTGTTATTAACCCTTCACTTCCCACCCTGGCTTGATTTGTCCCACAGGCCAGCCACCATCCATCAGCCCTCAGCTGTTGTCTTTTCACTGAAAAGACATCCAATGAATCTGGAGCTGCAGGTAGCAAACCCAGTGGGCTTCAGATGCACTCTTACTTTAAATGCACTGAATAGTAATTTACACCAATGCTTCTCAGAACTGATGCTGTGGCAACAGACTTTAGGGGGTTAGCTTTGTTTTTTTACATCTTCTGAGATGCCCAGGTCCCAGGCAAGCCATGCAGGGGCATCGGGCACCCTGGTCTCCTGCTCTGGGCTAGAAAAATAGGAGAGACCTAGATAGAAGCTATTCCAGTATTTTCAAAGTCTGCATTTGCTTTACTTTGGTTGTCCCATCAACTAGAAATGTAAACATTAGCTGGAAGACTTGTAAGGCTTTATCCCTTTCTGACACAATCAGAAAATAGCCACCTTGAAGACCCAGGTCACAGCCTGGAGCCTTCACAGGAGAAGGGATTCACTTCCAAATGAAAGTTTAGTAACTCCTGCTCACAAAAGCCGGGTCTGCTCAACTCTGAAGGTAAATGGAAAACCATCAACAAACAGCACCTTAAGAACACCAACAGGAAAGCAGTCATACAAGTCAAGTGTGGGAAGTAGTCAAAGGGGCAGTGAAGATGAGGCTCAGGGAAGACAGCACACTGCACAGAGAGCATCATACTGGCCTTTTGCTCCATTTCAATCATGTAGCCTTGAGTGAAGGGAAGTCATTACAGAAAGGAGATCAGTTAATAACATACAGTTGGATTTGAAATCTTCTTTAAGAATCTACCTATTACATTTTAAAGGCCATGGAAACTGTGCTAGCTCACCACGTAGGAGATTGATTAATTGTAACAAAACCTAGGCATTTAATTTGCCTGAATTTCATGTAACCTGGACAAGTCCAAATGAAAGGTATCTTACTGATAGAAATTCAGTAACACAAAGCAGAAAGCATTTTTAAGCTTCTTTTCTTAAGTTTTGGGGTTTTGTTGTGGGGGGTTGGTTTTGTGGTGTTGTTCATTTGTTTTTAAAGCAGCACTCAATTAAGGACTTTTCAAAAGTAATAAAAAGGTTTGTTTGGAAACCATGAAGATGAGAATGATCACCTGGGGTAGAAATGCTGTCTGTCCTTACACAGCATGGGGAAATAAGAACGGAGTAAAAAGGATTTTCTGAAGATTTTTTTAACCGATTATTTTGAAAGCCAGAAATTCAATCATAGATAAACACTAGATTGAGTCTCTTCACAATCATTGCAAAGACCTGATGCTTTATGTACAAGCACCATACAGTACACGAAAACCTTTTTTTTTTTTTTCCCTCTTCTTGTAGAAGAAGAAATTACTTAGGTGTAATTTTTATTCAGAAGTGAGTTTTGGGAAAAGAAAAAAACCAGGAGATTAACCTCAGTGCTTTAATACTGCTTGCAAAATTCACAAAGTAGAAATATTAATTGCTGCTATAGCCATACAGATCTTAACTATATGAGTTGAGCCCAATTCCTTACAAGTGATTGTATCAAATCCACAATACACTGCGCATTTGAAGAGGACTGCTACAAAATATATTAGAGCACAAGTCAAAGGGATAAACACTAACATAATTCTTCAGCTTCTATCTAAAGACCTGTCAGGTTTGCTCATTGATAAGTACGTGAAGTAACCCTTCAGGCTCTGACTGCAGATGAAAGCAGCACATCTCACTCCTTATAGAAAAACAAATTTCGAAAGCCACTGGTAAACTACCACCCTGTACTATCCATGATTTGCATGGCATTAAAAAAATTAGTTAAGTACATCTGCCCTAGAAATTAGTGGAATAACAACAGAGCAAGATTTCTCCACACACATATTGCCTCTGCTTGCTTCCCCTGGAGCATCTTATATGGAACATAATGAAATTCATAGCAAATACATAATGCCAGCAGAAGCTCCACAGAAGTTTCACAAAAGGCAAACAGTTTTCTGAAAAGCAAATCCTAGTTATGAAGTTAATCTTAATCACAGAATCTGAATTGCCAGAAGTGTAAAACAGAAAACCCACCACATTTCAGCATATCTGAATACAAAAGTGGCTAGCTGCAGGGTTTAAGGATATAAGCACAGGATTTTTACAGTAGAAATATTAATTTTTTTCAGATGCTGTTGGAGATGGGCAGGGGGAAAGTAAATTTTGAAGCATACAAGTAATTTTTCAGGTCAGATATATTTGTCATATTAAAGGGATTTCAACAGTACTGCCTTTCAGCATAGTTTTTCCTTAGTCAGAAAGTAATGCTTGTCCCATTTGACCCTGGAATAGAGCAGAAAGTAAAATATTTAGAACCAGTTGATAAAACTGGTAACAAGAAGTCTTCAAAATAAGAGGGTGGAATTAAACCACCGGTAAACTAGGTCAAATTACTGAAGGGTGGAGTATCCTGAAATACAACAAAAAGTCACCACTGCATCTGTAATTTCCACCTTAAATAATTTAAATGATTAATAGCAGGAGTTAGCAAAAATGAATTAATTTTTGCAACTAATTCAATTATGTTTTATTTCCTTAGGGTGTCTGGATTTTTAAATGTAGTACCCAAAGTCCTTTATGCTTTTACTGCAATACCCCGATAGACTTGTATTTTCACACCTTTTTTTCCCCCTGAATCTCTTACATAATTGTTCATATTTATCAGCATCTTCTCTGAAACTTTACTTCCATCAGGACCTGCACAGAGATACCTAAAGGATCCAGCCACACTCTGCATGCTGCTGCAACTGGAAGTAATTGCTGCAAAGCACCAACCGCACAGATGCAAAGGTCTCTGCCAGTCATTCCATTAAAGCTGGATGTGTGCAGCAGCCCAGGTCACTAGGACACTGACAAAACCATCAGACCCTTCAGTCTCCCCAATGCACAAAGCAATGTTCAAATCCACTGCCATTCACATCCTGATAGCAACCCTGTCACAAAAATGAGCTAGTTTATAAATATCTCTGGTATCCAGGACAAGGCATCTAAGCATACAACGACCCTGGCAAAGGCCGGTGTACCAGCACGGTGCAACAGAACACAGCAGCTTGGCTTCCTTGGCTTGGTATTGGGCAGGCGAGAGGCACCAGCTCCCAACCACGCCTCCACTCCATGCGTTCCAGCAGGCCTCACACAAACAATTCCCGTCCACTGCTGCTCCATCACACACCCACTGCAAGCACACCGTGCTGCAGCACAGGGGAAACCTGATTCGGGTCACAGCAAAAGGTAGAAAAACACTTATTTTAGCACAACGCTGCCATGCTTTCTGCTCCATGCTCCCCCGATCCAGGGACAACCACCTCCCTACGGAAAATCCAAAGGCTTTGTCCCGGGAAAGGAAGATGGAATCAACAATGTTCAGATTCCCCTCCCACAACAACGCCACCCTGCGCGTCTCCACAACCATGCCTGCTCGTTAGTAAACAAAGCACTGAGCACTGCTCCCATATTCCAGTGCCCCCCTCCTCGGCCCCACGGGAGGTGAAGAGGGAAATGCAGGAAAAGGCGGGACTCCTGCCACACAAAGGAGCTCACAAGACCAGACCCTCCCTCCCACTCTCCACCCCTTCCTCCACCTTCCCTCCAGTCCTCCAGAACAGACCTTGGCTTTTTTTCAAAAGGTGGGGAAAAAAAGTCCCAGAATAACCCACTCTACAGCAACCCCATGTTTTTCCTTGCAGGGTGATTAAAACAGCTCCTGTATTAATGAGGAGAAACCAAATTTAGAAGAGGCACAGCATCCGAATATAGGCTTGAACACACCTCGCTCCTAGAAAGGGTCCCACTGTTTTCTTCACCCCCACCCCCTTCCTCCAGAGGAGACTGAATTCATACTGCTGGGGGCTCTGCTTGCCCTGCTGCTCAGCAGCATCCCGCATCCCACATCCCACTGGCATTCTGCAGCCACATGGGTACCAGACCCACAGCCAGCACCTCATCATCCCCATCAACACCATTCACAAGGACATCATGCTGCCACCACCAGCCCTGCTGCCAGGCTGGGCACCGAGGTGGTGTTTTGGCAAAAGCCAATAATCCCGCTCCCCTGGGAGGATCCCTGGGACTAGCTTGTTATTGCAGGCAGAAAGTAGTAAACAACCTCCCAGGAGCTGGAGACAGAGGTAAACCCCAAAGATGCCATGTCCTTGCTTAGGTGAGTGTTATTACAGGGCAAAACCAACATGGAACTTCTGAGGCTGCAAAAAATAACCTCTTAAGGCAAAGTTAAGAATGCTGCTCCTGTAAGAGAAGGGAGGGAAAAATGTATTTCAAGTCATATGTTTCTCCATAAGGACATTATGAATTTGTTTAGAACAAGTTATGGTCACAAACGCTCTGAATTTCAGAAAACAATTTCCCTTATTTGCTCTGCAGGTAGATTTTTATAAAGATTTTTGTCTCCCCTTCTCCTGACAGCTTTGTTCCCAAGACAAAAAATAAAGCTTGGAGGGAAATTATCAATGCATAGAAATCAGCAGGGCTGGATTTTTTTCATACACGTATAGAAACATTCTAGCAAAACCAAGACTTGGTATTTAGTTTGATAACATACAGATGAAGGAAGAACATTGCCAATGCAGCCACCCCATGGGGGAGGATTTAAAAATCTGTTTTAAATGGTATTTGACCATATTCTGTTGCTATATTCATGTGTCAGGACATGCTTGCTGCAGGACAGACAACGTGCTGCTCAGACTTAACATCTAAGGCAGGCCTAACCAGGATGGAGGATTAGTTTGGCCTCTTTCAAGAGAATAAATTACTGCTGAAGATGTTTACACAATGCAGCTTCATAAGCCTGAAAGGTTGCTTTCAAAAGAGCCCAGGGCCCCCAGACTGAGGAATGCAAGCGTAGCCCATGTGGGGAGACGGCCTGAAACCCAGCAGCTCCAGTTCATCCTCTGGTTTCACTTCAGGTGACTATTTTTGGGAGGTGCAGAGTTGTATGTGTCGGTGCTGTAACTAGCTAGCTTTGAAAGCATTTGGAGTATTTTAGACAGGATGGTCTCCATATCATGTTCTAAAGGCAATTCGCATTGTAGGAACCGTTAAGAGAGAAAAACAGAGAAAAGAAAAAAGCCACCAGCAGGAGCCTGCAACATGAAAAAAATCTAAAAATCAGATCACCAGGAAAAAAATTATACTACTCTATATCACTGCACAGCTAAACACACACAAAAAAAGCCTAGTTGCTCTAAGCCAATGGCAACATGCAGAGTATCATAAAGCAGCAAAAACTTGGCCTCGATAGATTCTTCAAGTGCTCTCAAAGAACACAGCATATCCTAATTTTCACATAGCTGTATAAAGACATCACTACCATCATTGCCTACATATCACACATCAGGAAACACTAAATTAAACATGAATTTAAATGAAACATAATTGATATTTTGTTTCCATCCTCTCAAAACAGAGAAAAAAACAGACTGAACCGTTTCATAAAATTCAAAAATCTATGTATGGGGGAAAAAAAACAAACAAACCAACCAAACAAAATGAAACAAAACAAAAAGCACCAACAAAAAACCCCAAAACAAAACAAAACCCCCAAACACCAAAAAACAAGAGAGGGGGTGTAGGGAAGGAGAAAAAGGTGCTTTCAGATTTGTGCCCAGATGCTCACTACTGATTCTTTTGTTCCTTTGTTCAAATACACAGGGGTTGTCAGGGTGCTGAGATTCAGAACACAAGGGCTCACAAGGAGGGCCCAAAAAACCCATTGTAAAACATCTGCAAAGTATGAACTGAAATCAACACAACACTTTGAAGTCTTGTCCCTTACCTTCCTGATACAATGAAAATAAAACCTCTGATTGATTTTAAGACTATACAGAACCTACATTAAAATTGTGCTGAAAATTGGGAAGTTAGTTAGGGATCTTGTCAAACGGGAGCCCAAGTCACCAGACTGCCGCCTTAAACCACCAGAGCAAGGAACCTCAACCTGGGATGCACAGGCTCTGGGGAAAAATAGTCTTAAGAACTGAGCAGTTACCAAAAGCAAACTTACTGTCTGTAGCCTTACAGGAGTTTGTACTTCCACTGTTCTAAGGGGTGGTTGTGCGTGTTTGCTTTTTTTTTTTTAAGGAGGACAGTCCCACAACACTGACTCAAACTATTCCACATGCAGTACATGGCTACAATCACACTGGGAAAGAAAAACAGATGTCAGCATACCTTGTTGCTATACCTAGGAATAAAATATTCATACCTCATCCTCCTTTCTTCCCTCTCCCAGTTTCCTTTGCTCTCCTGGACATACCTAGTCTCTCAAGACTCACTCCTTCAGTTACTTAAACCTGACTTTTGCTGGACTAATCAATGTTAGGTTTACAGCTGGACTTGGTGATCTTAAAGGTCCTTTTCCAACCTAAATGGTTCTATGATTCAGAGAGCACCTGCTTCCTGGAGACACCCTCCTGAGTCCCCACACAGCACTGCCTGCGTGAGCTATCATCTTCCAACCCCAAAGGCCAGAGCTGTTGTAACTGCTGTCCTAACAGGTTCTTCCACAAGGAAGCTTGGGAAAGTGGCATGATAATTTCTGAGGATCAGGCAAGGTTAGACATGCAGTCACATGGGAAGAATGGCACTGTATCAAGTAATGAAATACCTGCAGAGCAGTATTTCATGCATCCACCTAGTTGTGAGGAGAGCAGCAACATACTGCACCTGACTTTAAGGTGTAGCCTTCAATTATGCATCTCACACAACCCCCCTCCCTCATCGTCACACCTCCTTCTTTCTGTCCTTGAAAATAAGGGGAATGGGGAGGGTGAAGAAAGATTTGTCTCCTTTTGCAAGAGGAAAACTCTTCAGAAAAATCAAAACATTACACCTCCATCTAGCATCTGCAGACAAATTAGAGGCATCTCTGATCAACTATGCAATTCTTATCTCCTTTAGACAAAGAAACACCTCCATCAAGCATATGGATCATCAATATGCCTCTTGGAAGGGACAAGAGAGATTAGGTATCACCAGTTATACAAGCTGCACTTTACAAATCCCATGTCAATTAGAAGATTTTGTGTATTCTGGAACTCCCACACTCCTCTTGCCTACACATCTTCTGTAGGCTTTATTGGCAGCAAAAGCAGTGGCATTTGGCCCAATAACTGAGAGGATGCAAAAACTTAATTCAATCCTCTTCCCTGCACTCTGGGTGCAAACAAAACTAACAAATGGAACAAGTCAAAGCTGGCCAAAAAGTTTTTCCAACTACCGCTACAAACACACTACAAACAGTTCAGCATTTTTTAATCACGTAACAGGAAGCCACAGTGCCCAAGTGCACAAGACTTCTCCTCATTCTTATCACCACTGCATCCTCCCTCTGGGACCCAGAGAGGTGACCTCACCAAAAATCCACCTCAGTGAGCACTTCATCTTGCAGATACTGCACACCACTAACAACCTGGTTTGAAACAGTGGGAAAAGAAATTCCATTATACTGCTGCAAACGAGTGCTCACATCTCAACTGGAGACTGCAACACTGATCCCTTCAGCTCAAAATGGATGGAATAAAATTGGAAAAGGTACAGAGTTTTTTTTTCTATGCCAGCTGTGAGTAGAAGTAAGTCTGAGGCACCAACAAGTTTGCTGATCTTATTCTCAAGTAATCTAAATTTGTATCGCTATACCAAAGTCAACAACAGCACCCAGAGTAAAGGAGTAAACATTTTAAATCTTAAATGCTCATAAAAACTAAAAGCATCAATGGCAACCTTCTCTGCTTCTGGCAAGCAACCAACCATCAGGTTGAAGGTGCACAAGTCTCAGGTACCTCCCCAGCACTGTCACCTGGCAGGGCTGCACAAGGCAACAGCTTTAAAATCCCATGTCTCACTGAGGATGAAGTCACAGTTCAAATGAAAACTGAATATTAAAGTCTTCACTGGAGTACACGTGACTTCTCCATCAACAGACTCAAAGGACTAGGGAAGCATCAGCATTTAGAAGCAGTCAGCATTTGAGATCAATACTATATAAAAAACAGGAAATACACAAGAAAAGCTAGCATTTCTAATTGTAATCCAAGTAAGAAAAGATGTTATTTAACCTCAAAAGGATGCAGTATGTGCGTGTGGGGGGAGGATGATGCCAAACTAATCTTGGGATGTATGGGGAGATCCAGAAACATCAGGAAGGCAGAGTGCATCTAAGCTAGCAGTAAAGTGGTGGCTTCCTCTTCTGGATGGAGCCTGACCAACACCTGAGGTAATCCACAGATATTTTCACCCTTCCTCAATGTCTGTCATATTCACCTAGGGAAAGCAAGTGGTGCTGCTTTAAAAGGTTCGGTCCCCAAGCCTCTTTTTGCCAAATGTAAATTCATGGCAATTTTTTCCAACAATTAAGACTTCCCAAAGGAAAATGGTATATTTAAAAAGTGACAAGAACAATCTTAATTATAGCTCTGTTAATACATTATGATAATGAACACTTGTTCTTTATCAAACACTAGAAAAAATTATTATTGTTCTGAATTATACAAAGGCTGGTCTAAAGAACAAGGATCTTTGTCTCTTGCTTCCAGAAGAAACAGCATTTCCTGAGGCCTGTTTCTGCCTTTAACTAACAGTTTTGATTTTGTCTTTAGAAAAATAACTGCATGGTTTCAGCTGGAAGAAAAAAAAAAAAACAAAAATCCTTTATTACCCTTCTCCCAGATGCTCACAGGAGAGCAGCATTACCACTTGTAACAACACTGTTTCATTATTAGCCTTCAGAAAAAAAAAAAAAGACTAAACCTCTGGCTATCCTTGTTCAGGTAAAAACAGGAGACTATTGCAGAGTTAATACTTGTTTTTGTTCATATTCCTCTTCCTCCTTTTCACCTCCCTTTGGAGCCCCACACTAGAATTACAACCCAACAATAGCCCAATTGTTGCACACCCCTCGACATCCCCGGTAGTGACTTCCATTCAAATAATACATCTTTCCTTTTTCTCTCCTCCCAAAGTAAGATTAATAAGGAAAAAAATTCTCTGATTACAGGGTAAAGAACAACATTTTAAGGGGGAAGACAGAGAGACCCATGTATATACCATGGGATTCTGAGCTTCCTTTGTACGGAAGAATGTGCATTCCCTTTATCAGGCGCCTTTGTATCCCACAGCCCCTCCTATACAGGGGAAGAGATAGGGAGGAAGGTTATGTGCTCTGGCATGAATGGCATTTCCTAAGAAGGTCATTTTAACCACTACACAGGGGTCCTTTCCTTAAGAAGTCTCACCTATTCTTACAAACATCAGGGGGAGAGCAGTGAGCCCCCTTTATTTCAGCACCAGGATAACCTGAAAGTGCACGTCCCTGCCCTTTGAAACAGAGCTCCCAGGAATTCACAGTATGAGGAGAAAACCAGGCTGGATTTACAAAGCAAACATTTTTTGTGGGAGAAGAGTATTTACACATAGGAACAAATACGTTTTATTTCCCACTTTCAAGATGAAAGAATACACGTTACCGCTCTGCAAATATTTTTGTAACATGTGCCAAAAGTCAGAAATGAAGAGAGAAGTCCCTCCTTTCAAGAGAGGGTAAAAAAAAACTTTAAAAATCCCCACTTACTACAACCATGGCTGCAAAAAGCCCAGCATTGGGGCTCATCATTTGTTTCTGTCTGCTAAGGAGCCCAACGTTTATTTCAGAAACAAAGCAATAAACAGTCAAATCTGCCTTCCAAAGAAGTTCTCAAATATTTCAAGAATTTCCTTGTGCTCTGCCAAATATTAGTCTGTTCCTCAGAGGGCTCTACCACTACAAGCAGGGCAACATCTGTTGGTTGTGGGGTGACAAGGAAACAGCATATTTTGTGATTTCGCAGTAACTGCAGAAGCTGCCCAATGTGAAATTCACATTGATATTAATTTCAGCTTTTGCCTGCGTAGTGTTCAGTCATGCAACAGCCAGTCTGAAGCTCTTTCCAAGTGCCTTTAAGTATCTGAGATTTGTCTCCACTAATCAAGGTTTCTTGTCTTTTAGGTTTATGTACTTACTAAATCACTGCTCTCAGTAAACCCAACATCTGATTTCTCCTCACTAAAACTACTTTAAAAGGTTTTGTCATTTGGCCATTGCAGCTGGGTATACCTACTAAAGCAGGCTTCATTTCTTATTGATGTCAGTGAGAAAATGTTGCTGATTTTCAGTAAGAATACACACAAAGAAAAGCTCGCTACTATGAAGGTGCACAGAGGCTGCCTCACCAGCAGGGCTCCCATGTTAGTTAAGTTCTCACCCCAGGCCCACGCAGCATGCTCTAACAGCTAAACTTGAGTTTTCCCAGAAACTTGCAGCTCACCAGGAACTTGTCCACCTCCAAGAATCTCCACCTGTGGATCAGGTCACAATTTTTCAGTCTTGCTCAGTACACACCTGTAGCTGAGCAGGAGCTGGGCATCAGCAGTACGCAATTCTCAGGCAGCAGTGCACAAATCCTGCTCAGCACCCTGAGATTCTTCACGGGCTCTCGGATGAATGGTGCCCAAAGCCAGAAACACAACTAGATCACAAGCCATGACATTCTAAGGGAAAACACAGCTGCTTCTTCATAATCCTGAGCTTGTAAGAGGTACAATAACTGAAACCTATTGCTTGTTGATACAATCTCTTCTACTGCTTTGAACAAACCAGAGAAGGAAGTCTGAGGAGATGGAGGAAAGGAGAGGTTCCTGCTTTGGATATCCCAGTTTAACAGGTTTCTGTACTGAATTAACAATCAGTACTGAAGAGGTAGTCCCCATTTTGCACAGAAAATAGTAGAAGGACTACACCACAGTTTGCTGCAGAGGCTGTAGTTGCAAACCAAACCAAGTACAAATGTCAACTGTTTTAATAGAAGGCAAGAGGCTTTCTTGCCTGGAAAAGCTGTGAGGCCATTACCCTTACACGTGTAGAGAACAGAACAATGTTGAAGGTTCAACAGTTCACCATAGGTTGGACACAAGAGTGTATGGGATGAGAAAGCCTGGGGCTGTAGCACTGTCCCACACTCAGAGATTAGCGCATCAACTGCTGATCAAATCATTTTTCAGTGTGGTTCCTCATTCTGCCCTCCATACTACAGACTCCAGCTCTGCTTTCTCCTAGTGCCACAACAGGGTAGAATTCCCAAGGGCACCAGAAGAAGGGAGCAGCTCCTGCACATGGAGTTGCCTGACCAAGGGCGTTGATTTTCCAACTGCCTGTCACATCCAGTAACAGTTTGAGTTAGGAGGTTTGGACAATTACAGGTGGGAGCAAGGAGACAGAGTATCATAACATTTGACAGAACTACCCAAGACTCTCAGCATCAGAAGGTTGTCTTTCGATCACTTTCCAAGTATGCTTTACCTATTCTCTTCAGGCAGTTTCTCCAGCAATGTGTAGATCCTGATGCTATGATTTAGCTCCTGAATTCGGATGAATTGGCTTATTTTAAAAATGCCAAAGCTGTGCTGTACCACCAACCAGCAGGTATACTCACTGTATAGGAATTCTGTGGTGTTCATGAAATTCTGCATGCACCAGAAAAACATTTTAACAGGTAGAGAATGTGTTTTTTTCAGAAAGAATCAACACTGACATTGTTAGTCTCCTTAAGTAGGATTACTAACATTTCCTTGCTTCATTTCCTTTTTGGTTTATGTTTAAAGACAAATATTTTGTTTATAGTTAACTGAGCACACATCCAGCTGATCTGTCTCAGAGTACCTCCTGCAAGTTCACACTCGGCAAAAATCTCCACATGCCAAAGGCTGCCCCACACTCAAGTCAGATAGTCAGGGTACATATGTGGGAGTTAGAGGATTGGAAAAGGAAATACACCAGCTCTTCTTCTTTCTCCAACAAGGCACTTATGAGGTGAAGATGTCATGCACAAGTCCAGTATCTACAACAGCTTGTAAATAATGTGTAATTTGAACACTTCTCTCACTGACACAGTGAAAAGAAGAAAAAAAATCCCTACCACCCATGGCTGGTTTATGCAGGTAAATTTAAAATTCACTTCAAACACCATTCTGGTTTATGGTTGTAAATAATCTTCACCTCCATCCATCCCTTCCAGGCTTGTGGCTATGAAGGAACACAAGAGAAAAACAGTGTTCCTACAGCTTTCCAGAGCTTAACCTTCATTCCCAGCTTCTCTAACCTCCCAAGATAGGTAAGTGAAACACTATGACTACACAGTGTCTCAAAGTCAGAGTATTTGTCCACAAGAATGGGATTTGCTTACAGTTCTGCCCTCTGCTTTCTGGAATAGATTGAACTATTGCCCAAACAGAAGTGCACAAAAAGCAGATTAAATTCAATTGCTACGATGGTTAGCTATGGTATCTCGAGTCTTTTAGACAGCTGAGGCCATTTAAGACCATCCAGTGCATCTCTCTACCAGTATTTGCAATTTTATAGTCAAACAAAATGCATGGACTCTTCCCTTAGATCTTCGTAAAGGTGGTTCAGAAAAAGAAATTGAAGCATGGACAAAAAGGGACTTGCCTAAGATCCCCACAGGCCCCAGAGTCTTCCAAATGCCCTACAAAATCTTTACACAGAAATCACCTTGCGTCACTTGTGGAAATTCAAAAAACCCAGCTGTAATCTGCATGTGTGCCATGCCTCCAGCAGACAGGATCTCTTCAACTACTCTCCAAATCTTCACGCTTTTTTCTTTTATTTTTTTTTAGCACTTAATGTAGCCACCCTAAGCTCATGGAGCATGCAGAAACAGAAAAAGTAAGTAAGGCAGGGCAGAAGAATACAATTGATGAGAAGCCTTGAGAAATCTCAGCCCAGCTCTCACAAGAGGGAGAACAGACAGAAACAACTATATCCTCTCCTGTATAATGTCATTAATACTCTGGAAGGTGGTATGGCAGAGCTGCTTTTAAAACTGCTGAATATATTCTGATTATATCTTGCAGCCATTAAAGTGCTCACAGTCAGCTCCTCCCTGCTTTTACTTGAAAACCCTTTATGCACACCAATTTCCAGGTAGCCCTCAGTATCTTAGAGGTATCCTTCAACTAAAGCTGTTTGACCATAAAGATCACTGAAAGCAGGGACATTTTCCGGCAAAGCTTAACTGGTCTTGATCCAGACGGACAGAGCCCAGGATTCTGACCTGACACACACGTACTGCGCAGAGGTAAATGAAGCCTTTGATAGGGGATGCGGCAGAAGGCATAAAGATAATGAAAGATATTGACTAGAATATCCATCACAGTAATAAGTTTGGCTCACATGCAACAGTTTTTAAAACAGCCTTCCCTCCAGTTCTCTCAAATTAGAGACACCTTGGTTTCTAGGCTAAAGCACTGACCCCTTCAATTCTCACTGCTAGAGCATCTTTCTTAGACTCCTCAAAAAAAAGTAATGCTGATGGAGAAGTGACCAGGAATCCCTGCACACCCCTCAAGTCCCCACTCATGAACTTCCCTCCTGACTCACACTTAGCTACATGTACAATTTTTAGCAGTCTGCTTGGGTAGCTGTGATTCCTCAATTCAGTTCACTTAAGGACCTTAATTGTTTGCTTTGGCTCCAACCAGCAACCATGTTTATGAAAAACAGGTTAAGCTTTTGGCATCAAATTGTTTTTAAAAACCCACAGCCTTTGAAATAGTACCTTCTTTTAAAAATTGTTTTGCTACCTTTAGATGCTGCATTTTCTCTGCAGAGAGACATTTTACCTCCACTTCTCACTATACTGATGTTAGCTTTTTGCATTACCATTAATAAATCATTTTCCTTAACACTTTATAACTCGATCTAGAAGACTCAGTCTAAGCTAACATATAACACATGACATTGCAGAGAAATCTAAAGCTACTATTTCTAAATAAAAATAGAAGATGCTCCTGTCCCATACAACCATCTGAGGATTTCAAAATGTGCTGGTAGATTTGCATAAATAAGCTGAACTTGCACCCTGTGAGTACCTTGAAGTGGAGGCTTTATGAAGGTATAGCCAGAAACGAGATGGAGAAGTCTCCTCACTGTAAAATCATCCAAGGCTATATTAAAACAAACCCCACCATTTTTTCCAACAAACAAACAAACAAAACCCAGAGTATCAACAGAGAGTCTTACTGAGCCATACTCAAATCATTAGTGGGCTGATATAATTTCTTGTCTATTTGAAACGGTTTTGGTCTCCAGCATGATCATACCGAGGAAGATATTTCCGACACACCAATGCCAACACACCCACCCTCTTTAGGTTCATAATTGGTACATGCTACAAGATTGAAAAGCCACAAAATGTTCCAAAACAGCCTCAAGCCACTGGGACTATGCTTTCTTGGTGGGGGCAGGGGGAAGAACAACCCTCCAATATTCTTTGGAGCCTACTTAGCAGAGAAACAAACTGAATTTAAGCAGTCAACATCCCTCACAGGCAAGCATCTCAAAGTGCAGCACTAGAATGAAAAGCAGGCCAAAAAGAAGTACACAGTTCCAAACCAAACTGCCTGTTTGTCACCTGTATTGCTGTGTTGAAGGATACACTTTAATTATCTATTTGCACAGCACCAAAAGAATTAAAAGTATTTTGAGGGGAGGAAAGGGAGAGAGGGAACCAACAATCAGCATCTCTCAGAAAACCATTAATAAAACCCCTCCCATTGCATGCTGCTGCTGGGCAGCAACAGTAAGCATGCTCAGGGTGCTTTCAAACAAACATCAAGGAATTTGAACCCTGGACCACTATTGCCATGTCCTGTGTCCTGTCTTGCTCATTGCTCTCTCCAGAGATGTTTTGAAGCAAGCAGAACTGAGACCACAAAGCTCCCTACAGAGCATTTACACTCCAGGGAAAGGCAAAGTTTAGTGAGAGAGCAGCTGAGCCATCTTGTAGCAGTCAGCTAAGACACTAAGGGCTTGGGGAACAGTCAGATGTGCCACTTGTGGAGATGCCTGCAGAGCTGTCACTTCAGCTGCCAACAACACAATCAGGAAAGAGGAAGGAGAAAACAAAAAGCACAAATATATCCAAGTCCTTTTGGAAACTCCATCTATAAATTTAAACTTACTACCAGCTTACTCAAAAGTGAAGTTCAACCTCAGAATACAGCTTTGGTCAAACTACTGACATATAAAATTATGAAGGTATTAGAGCTCATGCAACATGCCGTAAGTCTCTAATAGAAAGAGAAGCTGCATGATTTCAACTCGTACACTAGCATCAGCCAACATTTTCTAACCAACTGCCTACAGGATCCCCACCTCCTTTATCTGGCCTCTTAACGCCAGTTCATGTTTTAAAAGGAGAAAAATCTCAGCACCACCTCATGCTTCTACTGAGGCATCCCTACATCGCTCTAGATTTAGTGCACAAGCTGAAGTGGGATGTCCAAATCATCAGGCAAAAAGGGAGTCATCTCCACCTACCAGTTAGGTAAATGCTGCATCCCCTAACCTTGATGCTAGAGTAGGTAATCGTCACTCCACAAATCACATTTAATTATTAAAATAAAACCCATCAGCAAGTCAGCACAAGTAAAACACCCCAGTAATAGTTCAGAAATTCCTGACTCACAACCCAAAAAAGCACATCTAGCATCCAACTGTGGATTTAGAGCAGTGCCCACAGACTTTCCAATTCACACTACTCACAAATCCAATGTGGAAACATAAAACTGTTTTAAAAGGACCTCAGCAGTTTTCTCCAAATGCAGCACATTAACATTCCAGCAGTTCTATTTTACAGATAAACCATTTCCTATGTCAGATTATTATTTCTGTTACAACAAACAATCAGAAAACTGTTGACTGTTTATACTTGCAAACCACCAGAAAGGAGCATAGATACAGATTCATGCACTTACTGTGGCCGGGCCACACTGGCTGGTGCATTTTTATATCACCACACTTTCACAAATGACAGTATCTATAGTCCTTATGTTGGCAAACTCAGCCCCACAGGCATCTGCAATCAGTGTTACAATACTAAATCTACCATTTCAATGCATCAGGAATGACATGGAGTCACAGTTGCATGTACCAAAAAGATCATTATGTCTAGTCTTCAGTTTTCAACTCAGCTATTTAAGACCTTTCCAGAATTAGACAAGCTAAAACTAGAAACACTTGAGCTCTACTGGTTGTGCTTTCAACTAACGAAGTGTTCCTCTACGAAGCCATATATGAGAGATGTCCCATAAATTAAGATGAAAAAAATAATTAGTTGCTATTTTTCAACAATGCCCTATAAAGAGTAGCTGTCCCACACAGAAACCTCCAACTTCTCTGTTTAAAGGGCACTCAGATCTGTTTGGGCTTCATCTTGCTTGTTGCAAAAGCACTTAAGCACCAACCTAAGCCTTTCATGAGCTCAGGAAATAGTAAAGAGCACAGTGGTGAAGGTTCCTGTCACAGCATCTTCTGCTCATCTCAGATGAAAATTTGTTTTTTTGGCACATTCCATCTTCACATGAATAGGAAATCCATGCTCTGTACCTCTATACATACACGTAAGCATCCACACCAAGAGCCATCCATCAGCTAGAATATTTTAGAGGCTCTTTAGGTGTTCTAAGCTCGTTTGGAACATGATAGTTGCATAATATGAGAAACATCTTCCTGCCCTTGTCATCAACTCTGTTAAACCACCCAAAGTGAACTTAAGTAAGTCATGTTTTTTTAATTATTTTTCTAAAGCAGTTTATTCTGATGGCAATGCTTGCCAGTATGGTAGGATTATTCACAAGAAAAGAAGAAAATGATGAAAAGGACTGAAATTTTATATCTTCTCTCCCAAGGGCCTAATGACACAGAGTACTCCATTGTACCTGGCAGTGAAGAGAAAAGTAAATGCAAAGATGCTTTCTGATGTAGATGATGTGGACTCTTAATAAGACAGCTATCTTATGCTGTTGCATACATGTAAAAAAATTCTGACTCCTTCAGAGATGAATTACATCAGCTGCTGCAGCTTTAACTGAAGTTCACAGAAGTACCTTTTTTTCCCTCCAAGAAAACAATTGCAAGACATTAAATCACTTTTATACTGCACTACAAAACCAAAAATGCTTCAATAGGGTCACAATGTGACCAGTTTCCACCATCATCAGAGGATACGCAGGCTGTTTCCCTGCTTTCAGCAATTCTTGACTTTCCAACCACTTGCTGTGTGTCAGGAGAAATCAGCTGTTGGCAGCTTTTCACCTCGTGCTGCCTCAGTTCATGAAAATACCACACTTCTTTCTTTCTCACCCTCACCAGGGATCCAAAACACAACTGTACCACCACCTTTGTACAAAACTGTTTTCCAAAGCCTCATGCTTAACTCTCATTCCAACAATAGTTTTGTGTATCCCAATTTGGGTCATGTAGCTATCCTTAAAGTTGCTCAAACATCTCTTGTGCATGCCATATAAAGTCTAAAGTAGACAAAAATAGGAAGGAAATTCCAGTACCTGTACTGGAAAACATTAGCTACCCCTGAAAACCTAAAACTGTCACTCCCCATGGACATTACTTCTCCTTAACCCAAACACAGACAAAACCTATGTGACAAATCCTATAGTCTTCCTCTTTACTCCTCCTCTGCAGACAAAGATTAAAAAAACAAGTAGAAATATAAATACTAATAAAGGACTCTGTGTGTCCTCTAAGACTAAGTACTTGCTGTAGGTCTGTTTGGTCACATCTTTTTTCTCTAGCTGGTGTCAATGATGTCCTCATAGTATATTAACTGGGTTTGGGTTTTGTTGTTTTTTTTTTTTTTTGTTTTTGTTTTGTTTTGTTTTTTTCATATCAACCTCAAACTGTCCATACAGTCATTGTTTTAAGTATCATTGTTTAAGTATCAGCCCTCTAGTTTGAAAACCTATTACATTTCACCCAGAAATGATAAACAGCTCTTGTAGCCTCCAACAGCTTGAACCAAGATGCTCAAATCAGACTCTGCTAAACTGGACAGGAGGGAACAGAAATAACCTGAGTAGTGTAGAGCTTATCTATGGGATTTGCTAAGGAAAAATAAGACTCAAATGTATAGTGCAAAATAAATCAGGAACTAGAAATGGTGCACCATGCAAATCAAAATCAGAAAACACATACCAACATATATCCTACCCAGCACACTTCAGGCAGAACAGCAAATGTTGGGGGGGGGGGGGGGGGAAGGGTTTGCCTGCTTGTCATGTGGTTCCTGTAAGAGCTCCCACACCACTCTACAGTCTTAGGAAACTTCACATATACTGCAGGAGTGATGAATTGTGTTTTATGTGCACTTAACTCTCAAATAATAAACTTCAAAAGGTTTGATCCCAGTAGCTCCTGGTGGTGAGGAAGGGACAACTGGTGTGAAGAGGCTGCTGCTCTTGGTTTGTGGGCACAGGGGCTGCCAGGCATGTGACATCACCTCTCCTGATTGGCTGCCTGTGACATAATTTTTACTATTCAGCTTGATGCTTGCATTTCATCTTCCCCCTTTCAGGGACCTCCAGACCTCACACAGCTCCGCCAAGTTGAGAGGAGTGAGGCAGCATGCCCTCTGAGCAGCACAACAGAGCCCACTGCCTTCCCTGCCTTGGGGCTTCCCTACACAAAAGCAGCAGGGAAATGGAGAGACCTCTTGCTCCTCTGTTTCAGTTGCATTTCTGAGCTGGGGCAAGGGGTGAGCACTAGGAGAATAATCAAGGGTCACAGGCTTATCACAAGGCAGCAAGAAGTAAAGCAAAACTCTTCAGAAATTTGCTGCAGAAAAAGACCAGAAGACTGAAAAATGGAAAGCACTGGGGTTGCACTAGATGATCTCCGGAGGTCCTTTCCAACCCCTAACATCCTGTGATCATCTGCAGCTAGCAAACCTGTGTATATGTGCAATTATATATGTTCAGCTGGCTGAACATGAGCCAGCAGTGTGCCCAGGTGGCCAAGAAGGCCAATGGCATCCTGGCCTGCATCAGGAATAGTGTGGCCAGCAGGAGCAGCAAAGTCATTGTGCCCTGTGCTCAGCACTGGTTAGGCCGCACCTCGAGTACTGTGTCCAGTTCTGGGCTCCTCAGTTTAAGAAGGACATTGAGAGACTTGAACGTGTCCAGAGAAGGGCAACGAGGCTGGGGAGAGGCCTTGAGCACAAGCCCTATGAGGAGAGGCTGAGGGAGCTGGGACTGTTTAGCCTGGAGAAGAGGAGGCTCAGGGGTGACCTCATTGCTGTCTACAACTACCTGAAGGGAGGTTGTAGCCAGGAGGGGGTTGGTCTCTTCTCCCAGGCAACCAGCCCCAGAACAAGAGGGCACAGTCTCAAGCTGCACCAGGGGAGGTTTAGGCTTGAGGTGAGGAGAAAATTTTTCATGCAGAGAGTTCTTAGACGTTGGAATGTGCTGCCCAGGGAGGTGGTGGAGTCACCATTCCTGAAGGTGTTCAAGAGGGGATTGGACATGGCACTTGGTGACATGGTTTAGTAGTCATGAGGCCTTGGGTGACAGGTTGGACTTGATGATCCTTGAGGTCTTTCCAACCTTATTGATTCTGTGATTAAGCATGGATACACAGCACGTACAGCAGGGCAAATTCCTCCAAAGACTGCTCAAGAGCACTCGAGTCTCCCTTTTGTTACCATCCATAAGGGATCTAACACAAAGCAGTACCATCTCCTGTTTACCCCTCTGCAACATGAGGCTGCCTTTGTTCCAACTTCACATGCTGCTTCCCCTCATGTGCTCGCCCCTTCTGAACTCGGATGCCTGTAACCTGATACAAAAGAATGTTAATTTCTCAAGTGATTTATAAAAGCACAGAATAAAAGCAATTGGATATTTTTCCCGTCTTGAAAAATATTATTTTATAGCACATACAACTATAGGAAAATATATCTGATCTTCAACAATGCTGTGGAAAAATAAACCAAAGAATGGGCTGCTCAGCCGCTGTGCACCTACTAACCGAGCGATTGCACACACGCAGGCACTAGGACGTGCATGTGTGCATATGGACAAATGCGTATTTGTACGAATGTTGTGTGCACATAAACACAGATCAATCAGGAAGGAGATCAGTTTCAAGTAAGTACAAAAATATGTTAGTTAATGATGACCTTCAGTTCACAATGTGGCATGGAGACAGTAACTCATCTCAGACCCAGCGTAGCACACTCACCTATCAATGTCTAAAACCCTACCTGGAGTGCTCCAGTTGACAACTGGTTTATGAACAATTCACACAAAATCAATTCAGCAAACACAATCGTGCTCCTGAAACCACCTCCTCTATTTACAGAGTGCATTTTCTGCACACTTCCAGCACCATCCATTTGAAGTGTATTTCCCACACCATTTGTGTATCCTATGGAACAAGCACAATCCCAAAGGATTCTTGCTCTACAAATCCTGAGGCTCTAGCCCATTACCACATAACAGAGACAGGCCAGCACTGCACCATGCAGCCAGGCTATCCCTAAGACATCCTGTGAAGAAAAGCTTTCAGAGAAAAACCTCTTATCCAAGAAAGGTAGTACCATAAATAAATTCTACATAGACACTACATAAATTCAAGCCAATATAACTTCCTTTCTAGCTAAATTCACATACAGCATCACTGGCCTAATCATTTCCATGTCATGATGCCATAGTATCTTCTGTATTAAGAGAGCAAAAGTATTTCAGGACGCTAAATCAATGTGGTTAGTTTTCTTTTAAAAAGGACCCCCAAAACCCCAGAACTACATTTTAAGACTGTCTAAACAGCTTAACTGTTAATATGTACTGCTTCCTACTTCAGCACATTTTGCCAAGACAGTAATTCAGCCCTCCTCAGACATGAGGAAACTGAATGCTTTTATGTGCAAATGAAATAAAAATGCTAGAAATGGTATAAAACTGTTCCAGCTTTGGCCTCTAGACAGTAACAAGATGGGGGGAAAACACTGGTAAAATGAAGCAAATGCACAAGTGACAGTTTCTTTTGTTTACCTGGTGTGGTTTGGAATATGGTGTTTCATAGGGGTATTTTCCTCCAACAGTGACCTCAGCCATCAAAGGTTCCTTGCTGCCATATGAGGAATGGCTTGAAAACACAGAATCTGTTCTCACCAACACGTGCCGATTGGGGTTAAAAGGGTAAGCCCCATGTGCATCAGGGACAACACAGGTACAGTTTAGTCTGATCTTCTGCAGCAGACATGAGACAGCTGCTAGAAGATAGATATGCTCTTTGCTACTATCACAAGGGAGTAGGTCATGCTTAGAGCACCTTCTGGCTCAGCAAGCTTTTCCTGACTTCAGCAAAACAGGCTGCAATCGTTAAACAGGACCTGAAATGTAACAGTCTCTCCGTTTATCACCCACTTGACAGAACGCTCTAGAAATCCAAGTGATCCACTTTGCACAAAGCAATGCGTTTTCATCCCTCACAAGAATAAACATTCTTTCCCATTAACTTTTGCCAAGAAGCAATCCCAGCAACATCCAACACTGTACCTGAGCATACCTTGCAGCAGAAGCAGACTTGGGGAATTGCCCTGCAGTTTCCAACAAACACAAAGTTCCCAAATCCACCAGCTAAAACAAAGTGTCACCCTAAAGCAAGCTCCCACAATTCACGTGATAAAGCAATACTGCTGAGCACCAGTCTCAAGGAGATTTCTTTTGGAACCACATTGGAGAAGCCCATCAGCCACCTGTAAGAGAATCTCAAGTTCAGTCCAAACAAACCTGGAAGGACCACTTGGCCTTTAGGAAAATGGTTCTGAGATTTATTTTGCACAGTAGCACCACAAAGTGAAAGGTCTTCTAAGAGCTTAGTGTTTACTCATCACTTTTATCATTTCCTAATTAATCTCTCTTTTCCCTGTAAAGACTTTTCATTATTAGTATTACTTCTAACCTGCACTCCTGATATCTTTTATGTCACCTGCAGGGAGGGCCCCAAGCTGAGAAAAATTGGTTCAAGTTGTATCATTTATTTTGAGCCTCTCCATCAGGATCATAAATCTTCCAAAGCCTGCCTAGATCTTTTCCTTCTTTCACAACACCCACACTTCCAGGGAAAACCGAGGAAGATTTAATATTTCCAAATGTTACCACTGTAAAACATACCAGACAAAAGCTCAAAGGGCATGAAACAAATCCCTACAAGGAGCTTGTGGGTATCTTCACTTATGACACCAAATAAAGTTCTGTAGAATCTGTGCATGTTTTTTAAGAGCAAGACTTCCACAACAGCACAGACTACAAGCAAGGGCATTCTTCACTGTTCAGAAAATTTTGGAACAACTGGACAGGAAGAACAAGAGGAAGAAATATTACTTCCAAACAAGAAGAGAGGTAAATTCAGCCTTCCCCACCCACCTTCCATAAAAACATAGAGTATTTTCTTTCATAAATAATTGCAATAGGATGCCGTAGACATTTCCAAGCAAACAATAGCCAGATTGTGTAACGTTTTGCCCTCGGCAGGGCTGGGGGGAGGGGTACACAAAGGCCGGCTTTCAGGGCTGGGGCCTCTCTCTCCTGCTCCACCGGGCATTGCTCCCTTCCTGCTCCTTCGCCTTCCCATGCCTTCCCTCACTGGGACTCTGCAGGCTGCCATCTGAGGGCTTCAGCTACTAAATAAATAAACAATAAAGGCAAAACAAACAAACAAAAGCTTGTTATGAGGCCCCTCGGGCTGGCCAGAGATCTGATAGTGAGCACCTCCTCAGAAGGGGACTGTTTTTGGGGTGTTGGTGACCTGTACTAGCCGTTATTGTGCACCTACTACTGCATGTCTGCCCTGCCACGCTGCACTCCCGGCTGAGCCAGTGGCCTCTGAACGAGCATGGCCCCTCAATGTCCTGCAGATAAAAACTGTTTACAGGCAGCCACTACAGGCCAGGCAGGGCTGTTTCAGGTATATTAAAGGAAAACAATGAAAAGATCTTTTCTGTCTGTACGGTGTTTTCAAAGAGTCACCCGTGTGAGTTGGGAAACCTGAGAGCTGTAATTCCTATACTGATTCACCTTCCTCCTTCACGTCAGGGATTAGAAAACAAGCCACCCCAGCAATATCAAAGCAGCACCAGTGCTCCCCGGTACACCCAGCCAGCAAGCACAGGCACTGCTGCCCACCTTTCAGGTCCCAGACAGCGCCGCTGGTACAAGGCTAGCCATGAGCCCCAACCCCAGTTACAGGACTAGCTGTCCCAGGGTTCTGGACAAGACACCCCTTCCAAACAGATTATTCAGCTGGTTACCCCACCTCAGAGATATGCACATTAAAAATCTAATCATGTACATATTTATTGTCAGCTGCATCAAGAAGGACTGAGGCTGGGAAAAGAGCAAGACTGAGTAACGGGAGTACCCAACCCTGCCTGCCTGCAATACGCATTAAATCTACTTGACATGGTGTAGTGGTCATGAGTTCTTGGGTGACAGGTTGGACTTTGATGATCCTTGAGGTCTTTTCCAACCTTATTGATTCTGTGATGCTAGGAGCCCATCCATACTGGTACCACCTCAGAACTGCCACCTCCCCAAAGCCAAGGGTTTACCACGATATACTATTTATATGTAATACAGCATACTGCCCTGTGTAAACTGCATATACAAGTCAGCTACAAGATCAAACAGCAGAAGGAACGCAACAGACAGGTGCTAGCCACAGCAATTAAATCAAATTAATGCCTAATTTATGCAAAATGCCTGCTTCAAAACTTGCAGAAAAAAACCCACAGAATAAAGAGTAAAAATATATGGTCAAAAAAACTTCCAAGATGCATCTACAGATGGATACACTGCCTTTTAGTCCATAGGCTAAGACACAGAGGCATCCAGAAAAATGGAAAAAATTAATGGAGCAAAACCAACTTATCACCAACCTTACCTGGTTGTGCTTTTAAAAACATGCTTTGGCGACATGACAGCATATTTGAAAAGTGTTCTTCTCTGTAAAAGGAGAAGTCATACAACACCTACAGAGCACGCTCTAGCATCTAAAGCCCAAAGTGTCCGTCTCTGCCCAGCATGACAGCCATCTGGCTTGGGTGCTCATTCCAAGTAAATTAATAAAAGACTCAACCAAATTTTACTAAGATATTTTAAAAATATAAAAATTAGTGAAGAAACTTTTTTTTTTTTGGTCAGATTTATTTCCCCCGGCTCTCTATGCATAGATGTCTGTTTTTAATCAGATCCACTGCCACCCATCAACTGAGTACAAACATGCTTCCACAATATATATGGGTAAAAGCTGACTGTGAGGTTCCAGTGATTCTGTGCATTTCGCCTTTCTCAGGTAACAGAGGGTTCTGGCTGAAGTTGGAGTATTTATATCTGACAGGTACAATAACATCATGTATACATCACTCAGAGTAAAAACACTGGATAAAATCACTGTTTCTCAATGGACTCTATAGGGAATCAAATTAGTCCAAAACTGGTTAAGAAGTTCATTCCACAAACTACTTCACATCACCTGTGTCATGACAAGCTCCCGCCTGAGCCTGATAATATTCCAAAATCCAAAGGAGCATGGCTGGTTCTGGGAGAAGAGTGATTACATGACCACTGCCACATCCTACTTTAGCATCAGGAGATCAGGACCAAGTAGAAGAAACTGACAAAATTTCCTAGCCACCTGGAGACACGAGAAAGTTGCCCCTGCCCCTGTCTTCAGGCTTAGCAGAGGCAATTGTTAAAATGTGAAAAAAACCCTGAATTGAGCAAGGCTGCCTTCCTTTTCTGAATCATAAATAAAAGTGCCTTGACAACATGCAATGGTCTGAATTATAGCGCATTAACTGATCAGAAAACATTCAAGCGCAACAACAACCAAGAACATCTTCATATGGGACTTTCCATACTTCCACTGACAAATTCTAGAGGCTATCCAGATATCACAAACCTCTGAGCATAGTTAAAAATCACAACAGCCCATCCTCCTGGCTGTGCCTGCTGGGAGGCAGGGTAAGGCAGGTAGCAAAGGTAACACTCACACAGCTGAGTCACACCTCCTGCCAACACAGTGGAAAGGAGACAGCAGCACTCTGCACAGCCAGCTCCAAAGCCAGTCTTCACCCAAACAGCATCTTGGACTAAGATTTGCGCTTCTACAAATTTGTATGTAAAATTTCTAGTGTGCTTTGGAGAAGCATTCACTCTTGCAATTCGCATCATGCTTAGACGGAAGAATTACTTTCGCTAGAGACTTTTCATTATAGCCAAAGAAAAATTCATGTAAAAAACCAACAAGTGCATTACAAAACTCTTCTTTCTGACATGAAATTTAAGAACACAAACTACTTACAGGTAGACAAGTTATCAGTAAAATCAAAGTAAAATCTAAATACAAGTTAGAACTAATCCCTGGCAATGGTTACTCATGATTCATAAGGCATTCATGATTCATTCATGCACTATCGATCCCATGTTTTTAAATGCAAAAAGATAGCAATTTGCTATGAACAAACTCAAAGCCATTATCCTGATCTCAACATGAGAGTTCAGCATCTATTGGTGGTCTCTTCTATTGCTTTTTTGGGTTGGTTTTGTTTTTTTTTTTAACATTAGACACCAACTAAACAAGGTTTCTTCACAAGTGGTATCCTCCTTCACCAGCCACACCATCTCAAAATGTCACTAGAAGGTAAAGATTTTAGTTCAAGCATTACCGTAACCCTCTGGGGAAAATACACAAAGTAGGAATGCTTCAGACTTCAGAGGCCTCAACTATTAATTGAATAAAAAGATGTAGGTGTGCATGGAAAAAAAAACAAAAATTGTGTATGCCTGGTGTATTTTATAAAAGCACCTTGGAAAAAGACTGACTGCACTTCAAATAGCTGACAAAAAATCTCCCGAAATTATTAACAAAGCATTCCTACTGCTGTTTTACCTGTGTATTACGCTTTAAAATAGATCCATGAAAATCAGAAGCACTCTAAAAAAAAGCATTTAGCTAACAAAACATTCAGGGTTTGATACAAAACTTCATACTTCCTAAAAACTTTTATCCGAGGACCCTAGCAGTAATATTAAGATGCCAGGTAGACCTTACACCACCTGAGCCCAGCACAGGGATTCAATACTTCAAATGAAAAGCTAAGCGTCTACTGTTCTTGACGAGTGGGAGTCGGGGCTTTACAAGGCATCTTATCGTGAGAACAGGCTCTCTCAAGATTCCCAAACCCAATTTCTAAACCAAAAAGATTCAGATAAGTATCTGAGCATTTGCAATGCTTATCTGCTAGCTGTTCCTCTGCTCATTTCTGCCTTGATGTTTTGTAGGCCTCCACAATGAATGTTTGCCTAAACTCTAAAGAGAATTTCATGGTTATGCAAGTTAAAATTCACCCACACATAAAGATCATTTAGAGGGAAATCTCCAGTGTTTTTCTGAAGGATGCAGAAACTGTATTTCCCTTCTTTGCATGTGGTACAGTCGTTTGACTACACTGACCAGCACCTCCCACATACCCACATGAGCAGTGTTGTGGTCTCCATGAAGTTTGCCCTTAACTCACATGCATGAATTGCCAGAAAAAGAGGTAAATTTCCTTTGTAACTTCACTTTTTAATTCACCCATTAGAGAGCTAATTTGTTGACATGCTTTATTTCTGTGAACTTGTAGGGTGAACTGCTTGCTTACCATAGCAAGGAGCTTCTTACCATGCTCAGTCAAGCACAGCTCCTTACATAGCATTGTTTGACCTCATAATTTCATCTTTCCCTCATGGTCCTCATGTTTTTCCAGCTCATCACATTTTGCTTTACTAACACAACTCCCTATTTCCAAAAGCAAAAAACAGTATTTAGCCTAGGTTAGGATCATGTGTTTAGGGTTACATGAATGTGGAAACCCTGTTTTGCAATGCCAGGCATATTTCATATTAACACAGTGTGCTGGTTTGAGGCCAGACAGATCGTCTCTTGCCCCGAGAGGGACAAAAGAATGACACTCACACAAACAGATTGGAGAGTGATGGAAAGTTTAAATGGAAAAGCAGTTGGTGAAACTACAGAAAGCTACAAAACATGGTGCCAAGAATATCCCAAAGCATACAGAGTCCCATACGTAACACCCAAAGGCTTCCCAATCCTTCCCTCCTCCCACCTGAGGGTATACCCAAAACCCCCAGGGCTCTTCCTTCCCCCCCCCACTGCTGGGCAAGTCTCAGGCTGGCCAGGTCTGAGACTGCCCCCCATCCTTTCTCCTCCTGGCATTAGGCCTAGACAAGCCTAAGAGGCCTTGAGATACTCCCCACCATTACCCGATAAGAGAGCATCTCCCATGGGAACAAAGAGGGAAGAAAGAGGGAAAGAATGACTTTGTAGATGGATCTATAGGGGGCAGGATTTATGGGTAGAAATACGCGTTTCCTGTGTCCACCTTATTGGGTGGGCATCCGGGACACCAGAGGTGTAATTTATGTGGCAGTAACAGGAAGCACCCAGCCTAAACTGCCACACAGAGCAAGGTGCTCTGCCTCAGAGGCAGGTGCCTTGCTAAGAAAAATACTTGGGGTACAAAACCAGAAAGACAATGTGGCCGATCCTCACCAATCTACAATACAAACTATGTTCTGTGCAAGCCTGGCAACCCAAGGCTCTCAAAACCACTTCAGACCCACAAACACAGTGCCAGCTGGGAGAGGGCAGACTGTATGTTGAAGCTTCATAACGAGTGAGAAGGTAAGATACAGCAACTTCTGCAAAACACCTCCTAATGACAGCCCACACAGCCATTACAGAGGCCAAACATATCAGCTTCCCACTCAGCAAAGCTGCCAGAACTCAGCTCAAAGCAGAATTTATATAAACGGAACAAACAGTATCACACTCAGCTATCGCTTGTGACTGTCTTCAGTTGGAGAACAAGTAACGCAAAGCATTCTGAATTACGAAAAGCGGGTGGGAAATGTCCTTTCTCATCCTCACAAGCAGAACAATCCTTCTGTTACACCATTTTGAAACTTCTCAATACTCAAAAGCAGCTCTGCAGCCATAAGGACTTGCAGCTTTTAAAGACATCAGTTTCTTTTCCTAAAAACAACTCAAAGCACATAACTGAATACTCCTAACATGGAGTCTCTTAGCTTTCACAGCCCAAATATGACCAACTTCATTAGCATCTTACTGTCTGTATTCCTCTTATTCCTCCTAGTTGTTAGATCAGGAGCACTTACTGCAGTAATATTAAAACGTCAGTCAAGGATCTTCGATATCATACACAAGAGAACATTCGAGAAATTCACAGTGCCCTCCCGAGTTCAAAGTAAACCCCTTCAGCAACGACAAACACACGCTATTGGCTCCCTAACTGCTGCATTAAATAGAGCAACATGATGACCACTACCTGGATGTTCTCAAGTATCATGTGTAGCAGGTGCCTACACTCTAAATTTGAGACTGGAAAAGAAAAGTTTCTTGTGAGCATGAAAGCAGGGTGCTTATACATTGGATGTTAGTCAGATGGAAAAGGCTGGCACATCTAACACTATTCACTTTTTACTTTGAGGAATAGACAAGCTGACAGAACTTATGATTTCTAGTACTTTGCTCTTAAATTACATGGTATTACTGGAGTCAGCACATTAGACCACACTGGTCTTGCGCCCTAAACACATCAAAAGGTACCAGGATGAAACATGAGGGTGGTGCAAATGAAAACAAATGCTCCATGAATATAAGCACTACCTAAGAGACTGCTTCCCCCCCTTCAGTACTTTCAAGAAATTTCTAAGAGGATTTGCAGAGTTAAAGATAAGGGCCAGAAAAGAGATAACAGATGGCAATGGAAGGCAAACAGCATGCAGTATCTGGATACAGTACACACAGTACTCTAGTACATTAGAAGAAACACAGAGACAACTTCCATGTGCGTGTTGCTTGGTTCCCTATTCATCAACAGTAGCATCACCAAGGGCTTATCACATAAGATTCAGTTTTGTATAACCAGTCTGTTTTAGCACCAAGAAAAATACTTTTCAGATCCTGTCACCCAGAGCTTGGTTATTTCTTCTTAAGAGGCAGCATCCCAAGCCCTACTGGAGGAGGCCCTACTTTAAGTGACAAAAATAGGGACAATTAAGGAGCATGAAAACAATGCTGTGTATCATGTTAAGACTTCCCAGGTGGTGTGTCATGGGTCCGGGTTTCACTCTGATTCCCCTCTCTCAGCTGCCAGATGATGCACACAAGGCCAAAGCCTACTAAACTTTTATTTACTTCAGACAAAGCTCCCAGGATCTATCAAGATACATTATTATTTCCCAAAATGTTCAACCACTTAGAGGCACCACAGCAAGAGTGCATAAGCCAGCTGTCTCAGCCAATCACCCACCAAACAGGGCCTTCCTGACAGGCAAGGCACTCAATAAAGAGAGACTTTGAGCAGCTCTGCCTTAACATCACCTTGCCACCAGCCTGCACTCCTCGTCCCTCACAGAACCCATGCAAACAAAAGCTCTGCCTTCAGCAAGAGATACCTGAGGTAGTAACACAGTGACTGCAAACATTCAATGCTGAACACTGTTTCTGTAGCAGAGCTGTTTGCTTGATTAGGGGATTTTGTTGGGTTTTCTGTTGGGCTTGGTTTTTTTCTAAGGCTGCAATTCAGAGCTCCATGTTTTCTGAAAAGCAGCAGTCTCCCAGTCCTGCCAAGCAACCAAAATATCGTTGGTCAACAACCTTCTCTGCTATCACACAATCACTTTTTTGTTTTGCTTAAATCTCCCAGGCTACAGGCCAAGGCTTTCACAGGCAATGCATTGCCACTAAGGTAAAGGTTGGTGATCCTGTCTTTTCCTTTATATGACCAGCCTCCCTACCCTGGTAGGAGCACTACTGAAAAACACAGCTACTTCTGCCCAACTGGTTTGTTGCAGTCCACTCAAAGGAATGGGTCAGTCACAGCAGGCACCCACAACCTCTATTCCTAGCCCCCCCACGGCTGTTAGTTCCAAAGCTGGAGGCACATTAGTAGCCACCCTGAAAAATAGCAGTAAAAACATTTTGATCCTGGCATCAGTACTGCAGAAAATAAATGGAATCAGCCTGAACTCGGAGAGCTGAAACATGAAGATATTTCACATGGATATGACAGGGATACCAGCACACAGAGGAGGGCTGCTAGCCTTGAGCTGCCCGTATGTGCATTGTGGACGAAGGCGATATACACGAGAGACAAAACTGTCATAAACTTTTGCTGGAAACAAATTTTATTTTTTTCTAAACAGGACTCTGTCAAGACCATGTTACAGGAGCAAATATCCAAACAATCTTGAATAACTATGTAAACTGTACAATCCAAGGTTGCCAAGGCATTTTGTACTGCCCTTCCCATGGGCCTGCTTTGTAGAGTTTAGTCTTCAGTGAAGTCAGGGTGCTCAAATTATGATAAAAGACTTTCATCCCTGGCCATGAAATGTCAAGTCCCCAGTAGAGAGTTCTGATTTGAGAAGGACTAACTGCAAGGTTCTCTCAGTTACAACTGCAGCGTCACCCCCAATGGTAATCAATTACAGTTCTGACTCACATCCAAGTCTGTACATTTATCTATGGAGAGCACAGGGACATGGAGACAAGTTGCAGTAGTCTAAAAAACAAACCCAGAAACATCTCCAAAGCTTACATGAGCAAGTAATACCCAACTCCCCCTACTTAGCATCTACAACATGGTCCATACAGCTGTATGACCAGAGGACACAGATGCACTTAGGATGACAAGCCAAGCCAGCACCTCCCTAACTCTACTTGTGCTTTCCAAGGTCACTTCGAAAGAGCTCTCTAGACTACTTGGTATAATTGAAGCTGCTGTACAGGATCTGCTCTTGAATAAATGAATATACATAAACACATATACTTAAGAACCTCTGAGTACAATGCCAGCCATTTCTCATGTTATGTTTCTGTTCCACCAGCTGCACCCAGACATGCTTGGTAAAAATATATCTGTGTAGAAATCCCATTAAAGAGAACAGTTACATTTTTAATTACCTCCAAGGCAAGGATTCCAGCAGACAAAACCAGAGAAGGCCTATGTTTTGCTTTGGTGGTGGGTTTTTGGTTTCTTGTTTGGTTTTCAGTTTGTTTAAAAAAGTGCTCAAGTCAGCGGCAATTAAAAAAATTCCTGCAGCAGCTTAGAATCAACTAAACCCCACAATAATCCACAATACTATCACACACTATCACCTTATTTATCAGCCCACTGCTGCTGAACCATAGATAAGTTTCTGGCCCAGACATAAATAAGCGAGGGCAAATTTATGTCACAGAAGAAAAGCTCTACAATGAAAGAAGGCAGCGAGACAGACACAGATAACACGTCCTTTATGTTCAAAACACCTTTATGTTTCTGCCCCAGACATAAATGAGGGCAAATTTATGTCACAGAAGAAAAGCTCTGCAATGAAAGAAGGCAGCGAGACAGACGCAGATAACACGTCCTTTATGTTCAAAACACCAAACAGCTCTGGAAGCACTGCACACCTACCGGATATGGATACATACAGACACGCTGGAAGGAAGGAATGTCATCCAGAGGGACCTGGACAGGCTGGAGAGGTGGGCACAAGCCAACTTCACGACGTTCAACAAGACCAAGTGCAGGGTCCTGCAGCTGGGTCGAGGCAATCCCAAGCACAAATCCAGGCTGGGCAGTGACTGGCTAGAAAGCAGCCCTGAGGAGAGGGACTTGGAGGTGCTGGTGGATGAGAAGCTCAACATGAGCTGTCAGTGTGCACTTGCAGCCCAGAAAGTCAACCAGATCCTGGGCTGCATTAAGAGAAGTGTGGCCAGCAGGTCGAGGGAGGTGATTCTCCACCTCTACTCAGCTCTGGTGAGACCCCACCTGGAGTACTGCATCCAGTTCTGGAGCCCCTATTACAAGAGGGATCTGGACATGCTGGAACGTGTCCAGAGAAGGGCCATGAGGATGAGCAGAGGGCTGGAGCACCTCTCCTATGAGGAGAGACTGAAAGAGCTGGGGCTGTTCAGTCTGGAGAAGAGAAGGCTCCGAGGTGACCTTCTTGTGGCTTTTCAATATCTGAAGGGGGCTCCAAGAAAGCTGGGGAGGGACATTTTAGGATCTCAGGTAGTGATAGGACTAGGGGGAATGGAATAAAGCTGGAAGTGGGGAGATTCAGGCTGGACGTGAGGAAGAAGTTCTTCACCATGAGAGTGGTGAGAGCCTGGAATGGGTTGTCCAGGGAGGTGGTTGAGGCCCCATCCCTGGAGGTGTTTAAGGCCAGACTGGAGGAGGCTCTGGCCAGCCTGATCTAGTGTGAGGTGTCCCTGCCCATGGCAGGGGGGTTGGAACTGGATGATCCTTGTGGTCCCTTCCAACCCTGACTGATTCTATGATTCTATATGCTACAGCAAAAAGAATTCACGTGGAGATCACAGAGATATTTTAAAACCAGATGCAGGCAAGATGTGAGAGGGCAGTTTGTTCTGAAATGTGTGAAAAGAAAGTCATATCCAGTAGTTTGTGCACAATTTTAACCTGTAGCAAGGTAACAGCTCCACAAACCTAGGCAGAACTCTGCACGCAGCCAGCTTTGGGCCCCTCTACATGATTTCTCTCTGAAGAATGGGAACAGTTCATTCATCAGCTTACCCCATCGGCTCATTTTGAATCTTTAATTTTGTTATGTTCAAGCTGCTCAAATGGAAATCACCTAACAAGCACAGAACAGAGGCTTAGAGCTCATACTAGATATAAAGATTAGGAAATCCGGGATTTCCCCTATCTCCTTTCAGGCTTCTTTTTGTCTACCACTGGCAACAGATGAATTTAATTTCCCAAAAAGATAACCACAAAATTAAATAATATATATTTCCCACAAAACAAAAATAACTCACAATTACTATGGGTTTGTTTGTTTAATAAAATATTAATATGAGGAAACTAGGAGGTATTTTCTTTCTTTGTTTCAGCTCAGTTTCACTAAAGAGCTTATAAAACCCCCAAAGAACATGTCTAAAACTGCAAAGCCACAAACACATCCCTCCCCACTTCCCAAATCCTAGTCCCTAATGTGCAACTAGGTAAAATTTCAGAGAAGCAGAAAGGAGTTTTATTAGCAGAGGGCTCTGAATTGGAGGGCAACCGCTGAACATTGCCTGGAGCTATACCTCTACAGTTACAAGTTGGCTTAGTGTGCCTGCCTTTGATCGGTAGAGTTCAGGGTCCGCTTATTTAACCTTGACAGGAAGAGCTCACTTATGTGGTGCAAGATGAACTCTTTCCTACACTTTCTTCAACAGTTTTGTAAAACTGGCACATTGACAGGCTTTGCACATTTCCAAATATTAAAAACAGCTAGGCAAGAATTCACAAGCAGCAATATCGCTGACAACTCACAAACCATCTACCCCTCCAAACTGTTTTCTTCTGAGCCAGGTCCACATGAGATCACAAGTTCCAACATCAAGGTTATCTCCTGAACTAAATCCAGTGAGCCAACTATCTCTAAGTAGCGTGTGCTTGGGTGAGCATCCTACCAACACAAATGATAGAGAACTGCAGAGAGACAGAGAAGGTCTCTCCAGAAAAGAAACCCAAAACACGCCAGTATCTTCCTAGTTTACAGAATACTTCAATTAAAGTTGGCCCAAACAAACTCTCTGAAATATTTAGAAGCAGCATTTTGCAGATACCTCTGTACCACTTTGGTGGGGTTATACAAAACATGTCTGCAGCCTACAGTCACATGGAAACAAAGTGTTGATTTGGTTGACCCTGAGGGGAAAAAAATTTTTAAAAAGTAAGTAAGACTATATGCAGCCTACAGTGAAAGAATAGCGAAGTCTGCCTGTTTCTACTGCTCAAAAGCTTTCAGTCTGGTGGGAGCAACTCCTACGCCCATACTATATCCCAAGTACTTAATTCCTTACATGAAAACTGATTTCTGCCCTGTAGCAACTTGAAGTATCATTCCACTTGCTATTAGCCAGCCTTTCATAGCCCAAAAGCTTCTCAACACCACCTTGAACCAACAGTTTGTGCTTTGTCTCAAAAAATGTGAAATGCTTACCTAGTTTCAAAATTAATTCAAAATCATAATATTAACAGACTAAAAGCAAGATGAACCTTCTCCCTTCCATCCCTGGGACAGTTCATTCCCACTAGATACAATCCTCAAAGGATCACATGAAAAACCCAGGAAATTAGTTTCTCTCACTATACATCCAAATCTTTCCCCATATCCGGCCAAATAAGCCTTTAAAAAAGTCTTTCTGAAGTCACAGGCCAGCTTGGAGATCCCTGCTCTTTAGTGAGATTTTCCATACTGGAACATCTGCTCCCCTACATGTACTAGCCACAGCAGAAGATGCACACTGATCTCCTAGATATTCCCACTTTCTTAGCACAGAGATTAAATCCCATTTTCTCTGATGATTAAAATAAAATACTAACTTCTTCGGAAATAACAATATATTTTTTTTAGTGGTTTAACCCCATGTGCACTACCCTTTACTTAAGGAACACCATGAAAGAGACTGGGTTTTCAGTCAGGAGGATGATGAGCAGCAGCATCCCCTTACCACTAACTGGCACAAACATTTTCACTCTCCTACAGCTGACAAAACGACCCACTGTAGTGGAAATGACTTGTAAAGCTTCCCACCCAGGCTAAGGAAAATGAACTGATATGGGGTATTTTCGGGCCACTTCATGGCAGTTCTCATATTAAAAAGGGATGCTGCACCAATTTTAAAAAGCTTAATGTTGGTAATTAGGTTTCTAGTCCTAAATGGCCTCCACTGTTACAGTTCAAACAAGCAGCACTAACTGAGTTGCCCATTTCTTTGTGTTTTTGTTTTGATAGAGGCTCAATTATGCTTAGGACAATGGCCTGTCTCTTCATTTTGCTGTGAATAGGAAGCAAGGGTGCCATTGTCACCCGGCTTCAATTCAGTCACAACAAAGGGGTCTGAAGTGCTGAAAATAATGGGCTACCTAAAGTAGCTAGAAGGAGGAAGAGCTTTGCACAAGCCACAGTCCTCCTTCAGCCTCAAACAGGGTGATGCTTCCTCTGACAACAACCATGTAAGGGTTGGTGACATAGGAACGATGCAGAGTGCGGCAGCTGCGCCTGCACAGAGAGCAGCGAGGGGAGCCAAGAGGTGCAGGGCCTAACTGGGGTAGGAGAGTAAGGGAATAGCTGTGTGATTTGCTAAGTTTTTCTAAATGAAAGGCAGAACCAGGAGCTGTGACCTTCAACACGAGTGGGCTTCAGGAGGGAAAAGGGGAAAGATACAGGAAGGCAACAACATGCAATGGAAGTAAACCACAGAACAGTAGAAAAAAGAAGGAATGCATTTTGTTTTTTAAGAAGAAAATAGGCCATAGTATTAAAACAGAGCACCTGTTACACCGCGACTGCAAGGAGTGAATGAAAGCTAGTAGCAGGCTGTTGTAGCTGAAATCTCTCCTCCCCTTCTGGTGCCTCATTCATAAATGGCTGCTCCAGCTGCAGCCCCAGCACCGCATGCGCATGCAGCCCTGCCCCTCACCCACATACCGCTGGAGGGACAAAACCTGCTTTAAGAAGTATTCCAGCACTTTTCCGGAGCCATCCATAATTTCTTTTTTCTATCAAACCTTTTCCTCAACTTCAAATGTGGGGCGGCAGGAAGACTCTGCAGGCTTTTCACCAAGAGTGGATTTATGTAGATAGAGGTGCCTGTGCATGGGACCAGAAGAGTTCTAGCAGGCTCAGCCTGGGCTTCATCAGCACCAGTCCTGCCAGCCTGACCTGGCAAAACTTGCCTTGGTGTCCTTGCTCTGCATAGAGGGACACTAAGGAAAGAATCTGTAGATGTATGAATATAAAGAAACAAACAAGTAAAATAAGACTTGAAGAAGTTATTGCCTCAAATTATGCCAGAGTCGAAGCAATGAAAACATTTGCTATGCATCCCCAGCATACATGCACGTAGAGGTAAATGTATTGTTCCTTACCTTTGTCTATTTGTTATTTGCAGCTCAGAATTCCTTCCGAAGACTTTAATTGGGTAGAGCAAAACTCAAACGTGCCATAACAATATCAGTACTAATAAATCACAGGCAATACAATGTATTTTTTGTAGCTACAAAGGGGAATTTCCAAAATGCTTTAAAAAAAAAGAGAAGAAAAATTAAATTAAAAATGTGCACAGGAGTCAGGAAGATGCATGAAAGAGGGTGAAAAATCCACAAATTTATGGTCAGGATTCGCACAGATGTAGGAATATCAAGAAATGCACATGTATAAGCATTGCCCAAAACCTGAGTAATTAATGATAGATGTAAAAAGGGCCAAGGCCTGAACAACTACTTGTTTCATTATCAGAAAATTAATTAACTTATTGAAATTATCACCACCAGTATGAGTTACTCATTTCTGATTCTCCTGCTAAACAAGCATAAATTCCTGCTGAACAATGAACGATTCTCCTGCTAAACAATAAATCAGGAAGTTTTAATCCACTTCTTACAAAGCCATTTAATAACAGGCTTACTTTTACAGCCAACTTTCCAAGAAGATAAGTAATTCCCTTAAGAAAGCAGTTCCTTATTCCAAAATTAGAATAATTTGACAATGTAGAAGATGACAAATAACATCTCTCTTCCATTTAGCTAAATTTCCAGAGGGGGCCCCAGCCCAAACAACATGCAAGAGCAGGCTCTTTAACTCCCAAGCAGGAAAAGAAGGCTTGCCTTCTTTTGGTTTTGAACTGTATAGGAAGAAAAGAAGGATCACACTTACATTTGTGGAAAAATAGGCACTGCAGAATTAACTCAAGATCCCTGTACATCTTTATCACTAGCAATTTTCTCCCCAAACCAAGCAAGCAAGCAAAAAAAAAAAAAAAAAAAAGCCTTAAGACAAGTTCAAACTTGAATCAAATGGATTAAAGGTAGAGATATTTCACTGTCAAAGTTTCACAGAAGTGCCCAAAGAGTACTGTAAGGTGATACAAGATCCTCAGCAAGTGATCCATCACCTCGTAGGCATTTCAAAAGAAAATAGGGTTTCCAAACTCACACCCTGACAACCATTACCACATCTGACCCACCTGGATGAATTCAGTTACCAAAAAGAGGCAATAAAACTCCTGAGATGACTTCTTACTCCACTCATATATCAATCAGCTCAGATTCACAAAAATGGCACTCAAAAAATTCAGGAGGTGTCGTGTCCCATCTGTCATCCCCCCCTCCCCAGGTTCCATTCCTTCTTGTCACACATCCATGAAACCTGGAAGATAATTTTTTTTACCCGTAGTCACAGCCTCTGAAGAGCAAGCAGATCGTTACCAGATCCAAAACCATAAACCAGAGCTGGCACCTCTCCCCAAAAGACCTATTTGTAAAATATTTTGAGAGTTGCCTATGTAACTCTAAGGCATATTTCTGGAGAGAAATTCCCACTGGCATTTGATGAAAATTATTTGCAACTGTTGTCCTCACAGGTGCAATCACCAAAGATTTTATACACCAGCAGAAACGGTTGAACCAACAAGCTGTGCAGGAGAACATTTCTTAATGAATAATCCAGCACCAATTTTCTATGGGCATGGTTTCCATTTACACTGGTGGAACTGTTTTAAATAAAATAGCACTAGCAAGACCAGAAAATTCTTAGAGCTGAACTGTAACACCAAACTCTTCTGTACATCACCATCTGTGACTCCTGCAACTTGGGGCACTTCCACAACAAAAGGGGAGGGGGTGGGGGGAAAGCACAATTTGCTAAGCAGAACACATTCCTGCATCGTTATTTTCAACGGAATAAGAGATAAATTGGGTGTACTGTCCATTCAGCTGCTTGTTTGCCCTGATTTGTCTAGACTGCATTTTTTTGTTTGGCCAAGACACACCAAACAGTTACACTTTGACAGTGCACAAGACCACATGCCTTGAGCTAAGCTACTGTGCACTGACCACATTTGAAAGTACCAACTGCAGTCAGTACTAATGTTTGTGTTTATAAATATGTACATAAATACATGTAGGAACCACACATTATGGATGTATCTTAGCACTGCTTCAATGAACAACGCAACACCACAACTTACAAAGAATCACTTTTATGACAGAAAACAACACAATGATCAACTTTTTCCACAGCACTGTCTTCAAGCTCAGAGCTAAACCTCTGATCGCTGCTCCACAGCACAAAGTTTTAGGAAACAACCTAGTAACCAGGCACTTGCTTGATTCTCCTTAAATGCTGTGCATCTGTCTCTACAGTAAGTACGTCGGCAGAGGTATTGTGTGATGATCTTAAATCTCTGGACAGCCTCATAGGTAAGCTATTGAGGCTGCTAATACTTCCCAAACTTCAGAGCATATTATCATTTAAAGCTCTGCAATACCCTTCTCTTTAGTAACAAAAGCAGATCAAATGTTTCAGATAAACACCACACTGCTCATGAATCAGATTGTCAGCACGGAAAAAACCCGAAAATCTGAAAGAGTCACTCTCTGTCTTAACCTCAATCCTGCATAACCTCAAGCAGCACAGAGATAGAGGGTACACAGAATACCCACATCATGTGTACAACACGACCCACAAAACACTCAACACCCTATAGCTAACTTAAAGGTTCTAGTAAAAAAACGCAGAAGCCACAAACTGCAAGTGCCAGTGATTGCTATCTCTTAAGAGGAAACTTGGTCTCAAATCTCAGCAATCTACCAAAACCCAAGACAGTATTTAGTGATGGAAGTAACTTGTTCACTTTGAACCAGAAACTCTAGAGGAGACAGCTTAGAATTTAGCATTAAGTATTCATCAAAAAATATTGATTTTGCATCCATTCACAAAGCCCACATATTTTTCTACTTTTTTCTTGTGGGTGACAGCTCAAAGTCTCTTATAGAGGCTGAGCACTGGCTTATGACTCTTCCACTTAAACATCATTATGTACTTTCTTGCAACTTCACCATGATCAAAGTCCTCACAACAGAGCAAAACAAAATGACAAACAGGACGTACACTTAGAACTCCAGTTGTGCTGGCAAAATACACAGTGTCATTCACATCTCATTTTGGATCAATCTGTCCAAGAAGGAACCACTACAAATCATATTGTGTGCATTTAGGCAGGAAAAAAGATAAGATACACAAACAAAAAAGGCAGAACAAATGAGCTTCCATCTCTGTCACAAAATAAGAACAAACTGTTTGTTAGCAAAGATACAGCAACTAAAGACAAAAGTAAAGAATTAACACTTCCTGTCACATTGGCAACGAGTTGCATCAGAAGGTGTTAAGTGCCAAGCTTCTCTGAAAAATACTGGAGAGAACATGTGCAAAAATTAAGTCAATATCTACTGCATCCTGTGTTCTAACACTGAACGTCTGAACACAGTCCTGGAGTCACAGCTGGAACAGGAACTTCACTTACCTCCATTTTATCTCAGCAACAGGCCACCCATTTCACTGCTGCATGGCCTCTGCCATGTTCATGTACTTCCAATTGCTCTTCCCTCACCTGTCAGTCTGCTCCTCATCCCCTAGAGCTGACAGTCCAATGCTGTACTGAGCATTGAGACTACAGGCATCACCACTTGATCTGAAAGCATCTGTGTGTGGCTCAGTTAAAAATTCAGTGAAGTGTCCTACTACTTATCACAGCTGATACTGCAAAAGCAGGTCACCTTACAGAGCATACACTTGATGCGGAAAGAATCAGTGCCAACCAAAGTTCATTTTCACTTTCCTGGAGTACTCAACCGATACCAACAGGACTACTCACAGATCTGCAGTGCAGCACACTCTTGAAGCATTTGCTGAAGACAAACATTCACTGATCAGTTCCTTTGTTACTGTATGGTAACTTTAATATATGTTCTCAACTAAGTGATTCGGTTGTGTATGGCAATGACAGGCCAGACAGTGGGGGAACCAGGGGTGTTTCTGTGTGCCATTTTCTAATCCTGTTAGAGAGCTGCTTCACAGCACTATTACATTTACCTATCTACTTTTGGATGTCTTTCTTTTTATGCAGTCAGATAGGAACTTCTTTGGCATCATTTTTTCTTATATTCCACCACATGGAAGATGCTCATTTCTTCCTTCAAAATTATCCTCTGATTTTACAAAGTCCTGTTCCAGATTTTCCTTCATGTTGACCACAAGTCACCCAACATAACATGCACAGTGCACATGCAGATAGATCACCACTGCTGTACTAGCAAGACCACGATCATACTACTGGTGTAATACTTAATCCTACTTTCTCACTGCAGCTGAGTACCTCAACTTGCTGTTGTAACAACTGCTATCAAAATGGAAAACTCACCAGGGCACAGAAGCTGTTTTCCTATTTAGAACTACCCAATGCAGACAACAGTTTTAGTATAATGATAAACCAGTTTTACCCCAAAGCATCAGATCTAGCAAGAGTATGTCTGCAGTAGGGGAACCTCCCCAAACTTATTTGGGCACAGTATTTAGCTGACTTAATGTGAAGCTGCTTTTTCCTTCAAAACATGTACGCCTACTCAGCAAACCATAACCACAGCTGACTCAGAGGAGGAGGACAGGCTCTTCAGCTTTTTTCTTCCTGTACAAGAGAAAAACAAAAGGGCACAACATTCATTGCCTCCCTTCTTCCTCACAATCACAGCCAGCTGAAACAGCACTGGCTCATAAAGAGAGTCAGAAGAAAGCTCTTTCTGGGATACAAGCAACAACAAACCTCTGGTCTAATGGTAAACAAGCATCCTCAGTTCAAGCCTGGGGAGGCTACAGGTATAAAAAGCAGTGTGGAAAGCCAAACTCCATGTCATTCCTCTTCACACACGCACACACACACAAAAGGGCAGAAACAGGCCACCCGCTCCTTTCCCCCTTTCGAGGTGCCTCACACTGACATGCTTGCTGAGACTAGGTTGCAGTGCCTGGAGCAGCTTAAAACAGACGCAGGGGCTTGCAAAAGCAGGAGAAAGAGGCGCCAAGTTACCCTCCTAATCACCACTTTTAAAAGCACAAACTCCCTCGCTCTTCAGCATGTCATTTGCTTCACAAACCCCTTCTCTCGTTGCTGTTTTCATGACAGAAAAAGTCGGCCTGCTATAACCACACCCTGAAGTAAAATAAATAACAGTAACACAAACTGATTTCCATACTTGTATTGCTCTGAAAAAATCCCACATCCACAGCACACAAAAATCCTCTGGTACAAGAAAACATCACCTCTGCTCAGAAAGCTGCAGTGTAGACAGCTCAGCTACTCACTTGGCCACCTGGAGCAGAAAGGGCATTTCAGTTTCTCAGTATTAAGAAGCAAGAATCCTCCTCAGGTATGCGTGGAAATGACGATCACAAGCCTTTTAGAAGCAACTCTTGCTGATCGTTAAGTGCAAGAAAAAAAACACCAAACAAAACATACAAGAAACAATCACAGAAACCTGTTCTCCAAAGCATTAACCAGACTTTTCAGCCAAGCACATAATTACTTCCCTTCCTAAGGAATTAAGACTGCAAATGAAGCACAGGACACAGCTTTTGCTCAGGATATGGACGCATTTGCTGTGTGCAAGCTTTTGAAACCCTCCTGGTATGACCACTTTGCAGAAAGGGGAAAATTGAAATACAGATACGACATGCTACCATGGAATTATAAGCCATCAAAACAAGCAGGAGTGAGGAACAGTTCCTGCAGACTTTCTATCTTCACTCCTTCTCTCTAATCCTATACATTAAACCTGACTGAAGTGTAAGAACAAGGTTTCCAGGCATTTCTTTAGTTATTGATTGAACTCAGGAAAAGCACCTTACAAAGCTCTGATACCCCTGTCACATAAGACTCTATGCCCCTGTCACACTAGATTCATTCCTCCTGCACTGCTGTATACTAGACAAAAATTTTTGAACCGACCACCTCATGACAGGACCAATTTACAAAACATAAGAGTGACGGAAACGTGTTCACATCCCATCAATACTTTCATGTCTCAAAACCCCTTACTTCTCCTGGCACTTTTGGCTTTGCAGAGCTTTAAAATCCACACAGGAATACAACAGAAGCACCATTTCGGTACAGGGTGCAAACCCATTTCAACCCCACTTGGCTACTCCTCTGAAGGATTCCTGGGTTTTAATAATCACCAAAAAATTTACTGCTACTACTGACAGCTACGCTTAGATCACTGTTTAGAGAAGAGTAAGCAGCAGAGTCCTCTCATCAGGGGCTAAACAAGGAGGACTTGCACAGAGGAACTTGTCGTTTTGTCTTTGCAAGACAATGAGACACTGTGTCAGGCTGCGAGAAAGCATCCTTTTGGTCAGACACTCATCTCCCAAACCACAGTAACTAACTTATTTCAGCAGCACAAGGTTGCATCCTTATCACCAATGTACTGTCTTAGGGATTTTCTTCCAAACTCTCAAACATGGTTAAGTTCTTTGAGCCAAAGCACAGTAACAGGGAAACAAGCCAATTTCAGGAAAAGAAAAAAAAAAGTCCAATTTAATCAATTTGACTAATACCAAGCAGCATGTTCTGCAAAACTCTATTTCAGTTTAACAAACACCACTCATACTGCTACAGTTAATCTGCATTATGAACCCTATTTAATTTTTTTTATGCTTAGGTTCCACAGGACTTCCTCTGGGCTATGTACTACTCTGAAATCTTAGCCCAGAAGTGTTTTTCAACCAAAAATCTTTGGTTTAAAGATCTGTCATGTGAGTTATGTCAAGTACAAAAAAAGCTCTTGGAACATCTTAAAATTATGATGGTGTTATTTTTTTACAGGTCAGAAATTCAATGCAGAAAAGTAACCACAGCTGACATTTGGAGATGTACCTACCAATTGCAGACAACAGCTCCTCCAGTGACATTGCACTAGCTAGAGTGAGTCTCTTGAATATGAAGCAAATGAGCATCCTTACAGCACACCTACACCGCATGCAGTTTTACTTCAAGCACTTAGTCCGCATTCCTCCAACACCTTAACACCTTCCTGATTTTGAACAGAGTATTATTGTCCTTTGAATGACACACTCAATGTTGTCAGTATTTACTGACACTATTTTTCTGATAGCTTTCATAAATCACACCTCAAAAGTTCTGGAACAAACACCAAGGCTGGAGGGAATCCCCTGCATCTCTAAGCCTTTCTCACCCACTCTCTCCACTACAGCACAGGTTAGATGATAGCTTATACAGCACCTTCCTCCAGTTTCAGAAGCAACAAAACCTTTCCAGCTAGCTACTCTCAGGAATTCCCCAGCACAGCACAGAGCTGTGCATGCTGTGGATGGGTTGCTGAAGAAGTACCTCCAGCAATGTGACACAAAAGATGTCCTGAAACCAAACAATGTTTGTATCAAAAATTTCTCTATGAGCTGTTTAGAGATCTCTGCACTTCCCTTTGTTTTTCAACACAAGGATCCAAAGCTGTTTCCCTAACTCCTGTCACCCCTGAACTGCTCTTCTGCACCATGGGCTTCCCAGATTTTTATGTTTAAGGTAGGAGGAGTTAATATGACCTTAATTACACTCCTGAGCCACTCATAATTATCAGCTTGATTTCTGGCAGCAGCAGGTCTTATGGAACAGATGCTTGCAGCTGTTCATCTTGCTGCTACTCAGGGATGCAAAGATTATGAAAACCAGTTTCAGTTCTGCACACACAAATTAGTACAATACTAGGGGATGGGGGGAAACAAACAACAAAACACCACAAAACAAACAAAACCCCAACCCTGTTATCTGCTGCTCTTTTCTCCTGCTGCAAGTTCTTACCAGTAAGGACTTGTCTGGACCAGTGAAAGCTAGAGAAAATAGTGTCCTCACCAGGTAACAAAAACATCAGGCTACCTGCTCATTTCAGCTACAGAAAGAACTTCTTCATGGAAAAGGGAACAAATACAGAGTAATATAAGTTTTGAGTAACAAGTGGCTCAAAGACACACGCACGTGTTCAAGGTCAGGCTTTTCAAAAGCCAAAGATGTGCAGAGTTCAAGTCTCAAGCCTTTCAAAGGAGGTTCTGTGTACAAGAAACAGGAATTACTAACTTGCCTAACAGGTATAAAAGCACATTGGTCCCATACCCAGAAAACCATCATTGCTATCTGATCACACAGACATTGCCTGTGTATGGCTTTGCATGTACGAAAATACAGGTTGCTTCTGTGCCATTGACTATCCCTAAATTAAGCTAAACGGATAAATTAGGCCACTGATGGCTTCGGAAAGATGGCATTCCTAATGCAGGCTCATGGAAGGGTGGGCATGTGAAATCAAAGTGCCATCAGTAACTGAACACAAAGCAGCTTAGCAATCAAGCCTTCAAGTCCCTCACTGCAAATGAAGTCCTCAAACTTCCCTCAGATTATTTTCCCAAATTTAAATGCATAAATGGGGCCAAACAAAAGTCAGTACCTAAGCAAAAGTCATACAGTCTTTTACAGACACACAAAAATGCAACACTTAGGTCTACATTTCCTTTACAGCAAGGAAAAATGAGACAACTAAAACACACAAGTTCGCATTTCACCAGTTTTGCAAACCCAAACTCTCACTTCCACATAGCTGAACAGTTTAGCAGCACATACACACTACCCATCACACACTCCTTCTGTAAGAAGAGTACCCTTCAAGAGGGCAATACAATTACAGAGTGCCTAAGTCAAAGAGTTCAGATGTTTGGAGTGGTGACAAGAACTTATATTGTTTAAATGACAATCTTGATACTGTATTTTGTTATTTCTAATTGCAGAACGAAAGCAAAACCCTCCATAAAACAATTAACTTTAAATACAAAAGCCATCAAGACACTTCAATAAGAAGTGACTGTTAACGTTAAATAGCTTCCTTAGGGGACACTTTTAACTCCTATCCAAAAGGAAAAAGACAGTTAAAACTTTAAGATTATTTCCTGCAGCCAGATAGGCTAAATGTGTAGTTAACTGTCTGCGTCTCCTAAAGGAGGAAGTGCAGGAGCTAGGGAGTCAGTAATTCCTTAATTACCATCTAGGTAGTTGTCAGCTCTGACAAAACTTCTGGTTTTCCCTTTTTCCTTTTTTTTTTTTTTTTTAAGATTTATTCTCAAGTAACAGATTGAGCGTCCTGAAAATTTCTTCCACATGTTGCACTTCATTGTCCTTCACTTCAGAGCTCTGGAAATTCAGAAGCCTGAAATATACAGCAGGTAATTGTACTTCAAATTTCTGAGATCTTACTTCAGCCTGAGTTCCAAGTTAGTTTCCTACCAGTTTTGGCTCTTCTACCACCCAAACTGAAGTTCACATTTCTGTTCTTAATTCACTGCTTCTACATTCAATTATTTTTAAACAGCAGAAATTATTTTTATTGTCAAAACTAACTACCATAATCAGTTCGGAGTTGCAGTTAAAATACCACTTGACTGGATAACTAGACAGCAAGAAAAGCAGATTATACAGACTACAACTAGACAGAGCAGAAAGAACTTTTCTCTTTTCTGAAATAAGGATCCAGAAACAAACTCCTTACAGTGAACAAAAGCATTATCCATTTACAGGTAACTGCACAGAGATATGTAGACTACACTATATATTCATACATGATCACCAATACCTTCAATTTGGAAGTCAGCTTAATGCTCTGAGTACTGTGGATTTTGAACTGTTCGGTAACACAAACAGCAGCAAGGAAACTGCCAAAGGTGAGACTATTTTCACTCCGCCAAGAGGAAAAGCTCTGATCACAAATTATCAGTGAATCTACCAAATACAAGAGACAATTCATAAATCTCAACTATTAGAAAAGTTCTGAGGTTAAAGACTGAAGAGTGCAAATACCAACTGCTCTGATAGATCCCTCTGGTAGAGGGATCCCAAAGAGAGAGGTCTGCTAGGGGAGTTAACAACTGCAGCACTACAGGAAGGAAAGGACCTGGCAATTCTGTGCCTGACCCCACTTTGAAGCATGTGCAAATAGTCCTATGCCCACCAGAGGTTTGACAAAATTTAAATACTTCATTTTAAGCTTTCTGGATAAGGAAAAAAACAATACCACTAGCTCAAGAAAGGAAAGGTAAAACAGAGATACAGCAAAAGGATGGACAAACCAATACCTCGTAAGCGCGACTGACCAGTCAAGTGGGTGGAGAAGAAAAACTTGCCCCCCTGCTTAGAAACAGGAAAAGTTGTACTGTAAACCAGCCATCAGGAAAGCGTAGAGGAAACAAGCAGGTTTATCTCACTGAGCCCCTAAAGACTTTTCAGGAAGTAGTCCAGGAAGCAATGAAAGGCTTCCCAAGCCAGCCATGGCTGGCAGGAAAGATCCAACAGCCAAGTGAGGTTTAAGAGAGGGGCAGGGCTCCAGGTGGTAGATCTGAAGCCTCCTTCCCCTCCAGGGAGCAATAAAGAAGCTTTACCATGTGGGATGTACTCCTGCCCCTTCTCAACAAGCTGATTTGGCCAAGCACAAAAACCTGCCACTGACTACAGACAAGAAACTTAGCCACCATACAAAAGCATCAAACTTGAAGGGGGAAAAAAAATCTAACACATTTGCAGTCTATATCCAACCCTTCTAGCAACACGGGACAGTGCCAATTACAACAGCAAGCAAAAGCTTTCAACAGACTATACAAAACATTAGTATTTTCTGTTGTATGGGTTTCAGAAGCCTGATATTGCCTCCAAGCAGGTTCCAAACCACTGTTCAGGTACTGCACGGCTTGTGAGGCATCCTGATCCTCCACTTGCCTCTCCAGCACCACTGACAAAAATGCAACGTTCAGATGACTAAAGCCATCAGGTATGCTTCCAAGTGCCACCAACTGTTGCTCCAACTGCTGCTCTGGCAAAGTGCTGAGATGGCATCTGACACATTTAGAGGTGTATACTAGGCTCTGGAAATGAAACAAACCAAACCTTGCTACTCTAAATGCAGAGCATGAAATTTCACACACCCCTTTCTTAAGTGGTATCAGGGCACCAGTGAACGAGGTACAGATGTCAAATGGCTTATCTTAGCAGCTTTCTATACACAAAAGGGAAGACCTGCAATGCAGCTCTTTTAAACCTGAAAAAACCCCACTAACTGCGAGAACACCTGCATTTTGAAAACGTTCAGGCTCACTTTCAAAATTCTTTGCTAATGATGTGTATACTAAAGAATCAGTGATGTCTGTAAGTTTAGAACGACCAGAATGCATAGATGCATATCAAAACCGTATCCTGGGCTGCATCCAAAGCAGCATGGCCAGCAGGTCAACGGAGGGGATTCTGATTATTGAGGTTATTAAACAGCTGAATAAAAGTGCACTGCACTGTCTCTCCTTCTACTACAGCCACAATGCAAGCTACAATTCTTGCAAAAGCTATGCAGGAAGCTGTGCCATCCACACAGCCCAGACTGAAAGCATTTGGGCTACCAATTGTCCCAAGTACAAGCATTTCTACGAACCTCTAAAACTGAGCTGAATCCCTCCTACTCTTTTCCTCTCACTGCATCTTTTACCCAGAAAGAGATGAAAAATCTTCTACACACTCAGGGAGGAGGGAAAAAATCCTATAAAGGAAAAAACTTTTATATTCATCCATGCATTTGCTTTTCACAAGCCCTGTTACAAGCTGTTCATACAGCAATGAAAATTTACCCTTTAACCTTAACTCCTAGCAACATATTAAAATTCTGGTAGCAGCATCACTGAAGCTTTAAAGACTCTAAGAGTCTGTGAAAAATATATCTATGCATTGCAAGGCAGTACTTTTTCAGTTCTTCTGTTTGAAATGATTTCTGTGTTGAAGATTTAGCTAAGCAAAGAGGGAAAAGGTTTGCAACACCTTAATGAGAAAACCCAACAAGCAGACTGTAGCCTACCAGGTACCATAATAAAGCTTTGACAAAGTTGACATTTGTTCAGATAATTCATCAAGAGCAAAAAGAATTTGAGGAATACTTGCTTGACAGATAAATATTCAAGTAAAATGGTAACAGAAACATTTAACTGTTGACATTGACTTTGGTTCCAGCTTGCCTACATCAAGAAAACTGCAATTCCTCACCCTAATGCTTTTAATATGAATCATGTTCTCCACAGATATCCAGTAATTCCTACTCCTTCACCTGAATGTATACTGCCTTTACATACTCAAACCGTGCTCTGTGTTTGCAGAAACTAAACCCGTGGCCACTGAAACCTCCATTCATTCCTTCTCCATGCAGATTTCTCACGTTCTCAAGTTAGAAGTAGTCATCTTAGCTCTAGAATGCACTTGGGAGAAGCATGTCTGGTGGTTATGTCAGAGGACAGCAGGTCTGGCATCGGACTTCGATTTCAAGCAAGGCCAAGAACTGTGACCTTGAACAAGTCACTTCACCAGACATTAAGGTACAGAATTCAGTGTGCAAGGAGAAGCTGTGATGCTTTGAGGTTTCAGATTCTCTTTTTCAAAACAAGGCATTATTTTGAAGAAAGGAGTCTTTTTAAGCACTGGATTAATCATACTGGAGATGAATTATTTCATAGCTCATACTGATGTATTGCCCTAGGGGAATAAAAATTATGTATGGCTCACTGCTAGAAAACATTTTATTAAATGTAAGTGTTTAGAGCTATTGTTCGCAATTATTCACCTATTTTTTAATCAATTATCACAAAATAAATAGACTAAATGTATTTCACGTCTTTTCTTCATCACTTACTGTTTTCTCCTGCTTCTCAATGTTCCCCAATTATACTCCAAAAAGTTTCACTTCTTAAGTTTCACTTTCCAGTTGCAAAAGGAAACCAGATCAGATCAGTGCTGCTGGATTGGGGCAGATCCTCCACAGATGAGCACAAACATCAACAATTTTTGATTGTTATATTAAACAATTCCACTGTATTGTTTCTTTTCAAGCAAACAAGACACATATTTAAAGGTAAAATTAAATTGACAGTGACCCTGTTACAACAACAGTACTTCAAATGCTCTACAGTGCAGTGCCAGTTCAAAGTTCAGATTCTGGCCAACTGACCGTTCATTACAAAAATAAATTTAAATAAACTATTCCAGCTTCAACTCCACATCTTTATCAGAAACATGAGACAAAGCAAACATACTTTTACTAGAAAAAGAACATCCATTAGTTCAAATGCAAATGGTAGGTTCACATGAAGGAAAAATATTACTCAGCATCCCAGCCAACCACAGAATGTGACTGGCTCTTCGGCTCTCAGCACACCAGCAGAGAGGTACTTAATTCTTAGAAGGATTTGTTTCAGTCCCTTTCCACTATGTAGATTGGAGCTGCCAAATCATTAGAAGCAGGTTTCAAGACCACTTATCAAATACACCATTTTATTTGCCCCCATCCCAATCAATCCAGAATTTCAATTGCTTTTAACCACAGAAGTGCAGAATGTACTACCTCTTAAAACCAGGGCTGTGATTGCAAGCCTCTGACAATACTCAGAAGGAAAAGGCTGCCCTGTATCACAGAATTACATAGAATCACAGAATGTTAGGGGCTGGAAGGGACCTTGAAAGATCATCTAGTCCAACCCCCATGCCAGAGCAGGATCACCTATACCAGATCACACAGGACACATCCACGTGGGTGCTGAATATCTCCAGAGAGAGAGAACTCCACAACCCCCTGGGCAGCCTTTTTGGAGTGGCAAGTTCCTCTAGGGCTAGCACGCAACTGAGCAGGATGTTTAGATTGTACTTTTAGACTTAGGTACCTCAAATTTGCCTAAGTCGGGCTTAAGGTGCCCGAGCGTTTTATTTGATCTAGCCTGAAGTAACTTGCTGAAGGTCATTATAGGAGAACTGAGAGGAACCTTGATCATATCAGTCATGGGTATATTCTGCCTATTATGCAATGTTTCACTTTTAATCAATTTATTAAACTAAACTGTCTTTGAATATGCCATCATACTTATTTCAAATCTCATTTCACATTTTAAAAATAAATTCCTAAAATCACCTGTATGCTGTCTCTACCTTGCATGGCCTACCTGTCATTTCTAATCCTTGCTCCTTTTCTGACACCAGGTTAGACCTCCTATTCTATTGCTCTCTATTTCTCCTTCCTATGCTTACTGAACAATTCCTTCTAATCCAGTTCTGGCCTCTCAGCCTACTTGTACCTGCACAGCCAAATTACCAAATGCTCTTGGCCTTACTACTTAGCACAGAATCTCACATCCCTTCTGATTTACTTACCATATCAGTATAGCTCTGTTTGAAACATTCCACTCATTGTTTAAATGGCATTAGACATCAAGGTGAACATGTTAGTGTGCAAAAGATTCACTCTTACCTGCAGCTGTGGGTTTGGCTACTTTGCAATCCTTATTGAGATACCTTGTTTTGTAATTGCAGTGAACTTGTAGTTGGGCAGATTCCTGTGTCACACCAGACAAGGTTCCTTTATTTACAAAATGTGTGTGGTGGGACACACCTTCATGCTGGGATTATTTTCTATTTCCAGGTAGCAAAGCCATCCCTGAACAAACCACGCTATTTCACAGCTATCTATAGCACACAGCAGGCAGCAAGTAATTTTAATCCCAAATCCTCTTCCCCTTTCATTATCCCTAAACTGACACCAACAGCTTCCAGAGAAAGATGTCTATAACCAGAGTAACTTTGATGAAACTGAGTCCTTGGATAAAAACTACTAGATTAGAATGGTCAGAACATTAACCATACAGGCTCTAACCACAGTCTCTACTTCCGCTCTCACCATCAGTTATGAAGTGCCTACCTCCAAAGAAACATCTTTTGTTTGCATCTGGAAAGCTTGATTCACCAAGCCCCAGTAGAGTTTTACATAAATATCTCAGGCAGTGATACAAATTTTAAAATCTCACCTTTACAATGCACATAAAAATAATTCTGCCTGTTCACCTGAAACCAATACAACACCCTGCCACCCTCTTCAGCCTGTTGGTGCCCTTTTAGATTTCATTATTAATATAGCACTGCTGGTTAGAAGTGTCAATAGCAGCTCAATTGCAGTAAGCTGTTTTGGTGGAGTCATCTTACAAAGTCTGTGACTTCCACACAACTTCCACATCTTCTTTCCTTGCTTTCATACCACCTCCCTTCCAGCAAATCTCCAAAAAGGAAAACAAGGTGTGGGCAGATTTATTTGCCAAGTTAAGCATCCATAACTTATTCCACTTTACTAAGCCCTGCTCAGAAAACATATCCTTCATAACTGAGAAGAAAATATATGCAAGAACATAAGTCAATGGAAAAAGCTGCCTCTAATTTTAAATATTCAGCTCATATTAAACTAATCAAGCTTATTAATCTACAAAAATTATTTCAGCCACTTCACTTTTAATCAGTACTTAATGCAAGACACCCTTTAAGTATTAATAAAGTTTTCCCCTTCTTAGTAAAAGCTTCATGAAGAGTATTGTTGGGATTTAAGTTAGTAGGAACATTTACAGAGCTGAGAGTTGCCCAAGAACAAGACTGCCAAAATGAAGTGATGGTGCTTATAGGTTTGGTTCGTTTTTTTCTTATTTTGAAGAGTTCTCTAAGTTCATTTTATTGACTAGCCAGTGAGTGCCAGTCTTCATGCAGCTCAGCAATGGTCTATATTTCTGTGTCAATTTCTAAGAAATTCTCAAGTGAGAACTGAGCTTTACATCACAAGTTCTCCCACTCCCACTGAGCAGCTACTACAACTGAAAATCTGCAGAATCTCTCTGTTACAGTGCAATTGGGGAGGTGGGGTGGGATTGAGGGGGGAGAGAAAAAAAAGCATGAAGACCACACACAACAAGCTCCTCTGTCCACAGAGTGGCAGAAGTAACACTAAAATCAGTGCCAGCCCCCCTAACCCATGTTACTAAAATTAGAGTTGACTGGGGAAGAAGACTTCTTTGGAGAAGGAAAGAGTGTTAAAAATTTTAATTCTTCTCTAGTTTTCCTCCAGGATTCAAAAAAGCTGTCTGGCATTCTGAGAGATTTCTGACTCAGTCTACTCTCATCCCAGCAAAACCTAATAGTATTTCCTGACTAATAGAGAGCAATGGATAGAGAGATGCTCTAAGGATGGTGGCATTTCAGTAACACTAGCACGAAACATTTTCAGGCTCCCAAGTTACAATCACACCGAGTCTGCGTCCCTCATCACCCAGCCAAACCTAACTGAATGCAGACTTACAGGCTTCCCTCTGCTCCAGGCAAAAAGGTCACATACAGACAGCTTAAGACCTCCAAACATTCACAGAGCCACAGACCAGGATCCAGCCCTGCCTCTCAATTCCTTGTGCTCAAAAGTGAATCATAACATAATCCCCTAAATACTTTGCTTCCTAAGGCTATGTTTGTTAAAAACCAGAGCACTAGAAGAACTTTCTAGGGATTTTGCCCCTGTACTTTAGCACTCTCTAAATTAATAAAACCATTCCATCTTCAAAAAGACTTCATTAGAAGATTTTTACTGCATCAGAAGGACAAAGCAACTGAAAAAGAGAAACTGAATTTTCAGTCCCCAACAAATAATTTGCAGAATATGTCCTTTTCCCTGTTCTTTGAAAAAGAAATCTGAACACCTTCTGTAGTATACCAATTCTATAGGACTGTTTTGAACGTAGAAGTCATTACTGAGATTACAGACTGATCACCACAAAGCTCAAATCATCATCCCCTATAAATATGATAGGGCAAAGAACCTTAACCTGGACAGTAGAACCAATATACTGGAAATAAAAGAACAGAAACTGCAACTAACCTTTCCTCCTGTCTGGAAACCTGCACCCTCTAGGACTCCTGTTTAATCTTGTACTCTTTTACTAACAACAGTCTTCCTGCAACTGCATGTAAAGGCTCCATTTCACATAGGTTTAAACATTACCATGACAGTCTCATCCCTTACTGCCTCCAGAAAACGTAAGCAATTTGTAGAAGGCATTCCTGCTGTTTCCCTCCTCCACTACAGGCAAGCTGCCAGCACCAGAACTGGTGCATTTAAATGTATACTAATGATAAATGCTCCCAACGGTATCAAAATCACTTCTCCAAATGCAGTTAATGGCAACAACAGAAGCCACTGCCACCCGAACTGCAAAGATGAAGAAAAGCAGGAGCACTCCCAACCCACTGCAGAAGACTGAGCCAGTCCAGCTCTTTCCATCAATTAGGAGGTTTAGGCAAACCTGACTGACTTTGCCTGGAGGAAGTTAGCACTCAAATTATTTCACCAGCTCTTGAGAGGAGGTGAAGCAACTGTTGGCACAGAAGCAATAGAAAACAGCTGGGAATCAGCAAAGACTCAACAAGCACAGGATGTAGATGGACAACAGCTAAATTCATTTACCAAAATTATTTAAACTCTTTTGTAAGCTTTAGCACTGGCTTCAGATATGCCAGATGATACTCTGGTTACCCAATCTCAAGCGTTCCAGGCAAGGGAGAAGCAAAACACTGAACACCCTCCTCTTTTGCAGCTCCTCCTACTCAACCCCCAAATATCCCGTCTCACAGACTCAAGGCAGGTTTAGGGTTTCTCCAATGAAAAAAAAAAAGGGGGGGGAAAAAAGTATTGGCAGTTCCCTCTGTACTGATACTTAAGAAAGACTTTACTCAAAAGCCTTTAAAAACCCGCAAGCTATTACATCACAGAGAGGTAACTCATTATCTTGTGCAGTGAAGTTAAAAGCAGCCAATTCAGGCAGTCAAAATTTCCATTGACAGTTACCCCCCAGTTCTACAGCCTTTGGAAGGAAACAGTATCTGTGCCAGACAGCAGGAGTTGCAAGGAGGTAATCCAAGCTGGGTGTACAATCTATCACAGTGAGAACTCTGTGCAGAGCTGAGGCAACTTGAATTTCCTCCAGCTCAGCTGCAACCTGTCATCCTTTTTACTGATACACTCACTTGACCCCCACAACACAGTCATCATTTTAAAATGCTGCAGGAAGCCTTAAAGTGACAGCTTCATTTGATGTATGTTACTAATTTGTTTGCAAACAAGCCTGTTTCCCAATTACCAGAGACAATGTGACAATAATAACCCCATCTCGGTATGATTTAGAAGTTTCCAGTATCAGAGGACCTGTTCCATCTTAAACAGTTCGAACTTCAAAAAATCCCTCTCTAAAGCAGGTCTGTGCTTGGGAAGTGTCAGCAAGAAGATTACTCTGAGATGGTATTTCAGTAACAGCAACATTTTTACTACACTTATCTCCTACTTCTGCCTGACATGTCTTAACTAAATTTAACCCACTAATCCCGACACACCTGAGAGACAGCAGCACCTAACACTATCAATCCTACCTTAACCAGGTACGCAAAACACAAAGTAAGATTACTCAGATTAAGCGATTGACTTGGGGTCACAGGAAGTATATTGTCTGTCCCAAATTAGAGCTTTGGATGTGCTAACCTCCAGCCCTAAACTTGAACGAACAGACAACTCAGGATTTTTGCAAGCTGCTGTAGTAACTAACTAGACATAACCTTTGCTGTTTCCTCTCAGCACTACCAATACTCATGCATACTTGCCTCTGCATTTCAGCACAGCAGATTTAGGGGCTGTGGCATGCTCTTAGGAAGAGCCACATAGCTATCCAGTCCCCTGGACACACTGTACAGAGCTAAGGGCTCTAAAACCATGCAGCCCCATACTCTAATTGACTTTGCAGACAGTGAGACTTCATGTCACCTGCTTGAAGCAGATTTTTCACCATGCACCAGCCTACGGCACTGAACTCGCACTGCCAGCCTGTTTGACCAGTAGCCACCCAGTAGTCAAAGGGAAGCAATAAAACATCAGTGGGCACAGTCTGAAGTAACTCAATGAAGTTCCCACCTAGCAAGCAGAATTTTTTTAAAACTATTGACAATATCTTACAGCACATCAGCTTGTAACAAGAGACTAAAAGAGGAAGAAAGAGCTCACAGTCCAGAGCAGCACTTGGTATAATGTGATTGAATACACAACCAAGGTTTCCAAACACACCTTGGAAAAGTCAAGAAACCTCCACATCCAGCCTATGGACCAATGCAACTAAATGGCAGCTGTGAGGACATTGTGAGTTGACCAGACAAGCCTCTGGCTAAGGCTAGAAATTTAAGCAACAATTACAACCAAGTAACACCAGACATGATCGATGACTACTAGCCTGGAATTACTCAGCCTTGTAAATTAGTAGTCTTTAGGGTGACAGAGGATAATTGAAGTACAAAAGATTCATTAGATTAATCACCTTACACATGATACAAAAACACTGAAATGTGTGTGAATATTATGTGTATACTTCTTTTCAAATACACAAAACTAAAGTGCCTGCATACATTGCACAAACCTCCCCTACACAGAGTACAGAATCATAAAACTTTTCAGATGGAAAAGACCTCTAGTCCAACCATTGACCTAACACCACCATGGCCATTAAACCATGTCCTAAAGTGCCACATCTACACACTTCTTGAATGCCTCCAAGGACAGTGACTCCACCACCTCCACGGGCCACCTGTTCTAATGCCTGACCATCCTTTCAGTAAAGAAATTTTTCCTAACATCAAATCTAAACTTCCACTGAGGCAATTTCAGACCATTTCTTCTCATTCTGCCCCTGGGCACTTGGGAGTACAGTACATCAAAGAACAAGAATATAAGTTAGAGTGTGATGAGGTCCACAAGGCATGTTGAAATTCTTCATACTTAGAAGGCTGCAAAAGAAATTATGCCTTAGAACAGATTTCAGCTTTTGTTTCTTGCCTGACAATGTTGTTGTTCTTCCCTGTAAGGCCATCAGGCATGAACTGTTCCTCAGGTACGGCTGCAATTGGAGAGATATCCCAAAGCCCTCATTCGAATGGAGTGCTGTAAGAATATAGTCATCCAAGCCAAGGAAGCACTGGGAAGGTTTTGCTGGACAAGATCCATAACAAAAACAGACTTTTAGAAGACCCTTCTTAATTCTGCTTGAACTCAAAGGAATGAAGACTTCAAAAAGTTTCCTCAAGAGGCAGACCATGTATGTTGTATTCCTAGAGGAAAAGGCAATATATTTTATTCACCAGCCACCCTTTTTCTCTCATCTCTTTTCCACTCCCTTCTCTGCCAAAGCATTAAAGTCACAGTAAAAACAAGTCCCTAATGCTGAGTTTCATCAAGTAGTCATCTGTGCAACACCACAATGCCAGATGCCTTTGAGATACTGTGCTCTTTACAAGGAATAAGCCAAATTACTGAGATCAGACAAAGTAATAAAGCAACCATGGCTCTGAAAATCACCAGAGATATAAATATTCTCTCATTACTTGTTCCCCTTTTACTTTTCACAGAACACTACAAATATGGCATAGAATTATTTAAAATCCCTGATTTTAGTATTGTCTCATTAGTAGTTGCTATGGATGCAGTATTTTGTTCTGCTCAGATGCTAATTGTTTGACTGTTAACTGTTACCTGACTCACACATCCCAAAAATGCAGAGCTGCCAGAAGCCCTTATCCTTAAGCACAGGGACCACACAGGATTCAGCACTAATTCTGAAAATTCATGGTCCGTCTTCAACAAATTCTGGTGCAGACAATCTTGGCATAGAGTTTAAAACATGAGGAAGAAGTACATTTCAGTATTAAAAATTCAAACACCTAACACTTTCCAAAAACTTTTAACTCAAATCTGCTGGAAGAAGTTAAAAAAAAAAAACAACGAACACAAACAGCTTTTCTCTTGCCTGATACATTTTGGTCCAACAGCTTCCTGCTGATTCCTGTAGTTAAATGTTTGACCCTTGCCAGGAATGGCAAAGTAAAAAGAGGCATAGTTTGCCAAGTGAAGCAGAATCCACAAACAAGTACCTCACATTGGCTACAAACTGTTTCCCTTGAGAGATTAAAGGGGGAGAAGGGAAGGAAGCCATACTGTGCTAAATCTATGTATTCTCATTACATGTACTATTTATAAAATAGAAATTAACGCACCAAAAGGTATTAGTGAAGACAGGCAGACACTCAATTTACTCTCCAAAAGCTAGCATATGTTTTCATCTCGTCTCCACACAATTCTACAAAGTTCCCTCCCCAGCCAGCCTACTGTAATGTTTGCTTATCTTGTAGTGTGTTTCCACTGCTGGACACTAAGCAGTGAAAGTTGCCACAGAAAAAAATCCATTTCTCCAGATTAAAGTCTTTTCTGTGTATACATACTATTGAGCTGTACAAGTCCACTGGAAAATAATGTGCATTATTTATTATACATAACACTAGGAAATCTGTAACACTTACAAAGACTATTATGATGCCATTAAAAAAAATCTCATACTCAACTTTCTAGGCATCTTGGGCACACAGCCATTGCTACAATAATTACTATATTTATCACTATGTAAACTAATTGTAATGCTTCATTAAGATAGAGAAAAAAATTATATTACTGAGGTCCCTGCAAAAAGCCACTAACATTCTCCCCAGTTATATGTAGGCTTCCTATCTGCAAACACTTCCTGCATCTACTGGTCTGCTCAAGATTTTATGCTGGCATGACAACACAGCAACTCATGCTAGAGAGGGTCCTGAGCTACCATGCATGGCCTGCAAATGCATTTATGGAGTAACCACTCACACTGGACTCTTCTGAACACCATGGTATATAGTTTTCTGTTTGGGTGGTGTACTGCTCATACAAAAGGCCTCATTCTATAGGCAAATGTCTTTTAATACCAAAAATCCTTGACAGATGACCTTAAAAGGATTCTAAGAAGTGAGGGAAGTCTCAATGCTCGTAACACCTGCTATACACCCACAGTGCACTGAGAAGAAAAGGCAACAGTTCTGGCCACCAATCGGTTAAAAATTAGATGGTGGGCATGGAAAGCCACAGCTTCCTGCTACCTATTTGACTAACATCCTGGCAAGGCTCAGGCAACTATTGTAAACTAAACTGTCCTGACACATGCATCTAGTTTGCATCTGAAGGATTCCTTCTAACACAGAAAACTACTGACATGGACCTCGACGTAATCTATAAGCCTTGGAGAAATTTTGACCACGTTTGACACTAATATGGTAGTAACTGTTCAAAACTCTTAAGAGCCACAGGGACAGAAATGTTGCTAGCAAAGCCTCACTCTCCCTTCTGCATTTGTGCAACTGGAATCCTCTAACACAGAGATATTTTCCAAGAAAAACCCACTGGTGTGTTCTCCATTTCCTCCCCAGAAGGGGGTGGTGCCTGTAGGACAGCAGATTCAACACTTGGCTGGTGGATTTTCAGAACCACTTAACAAAAAGTCTTTATCATTCCTTGCTAAATAAGCAAAAGAAACAGTCACCAAACCCAGCTACCAAACACTGAGGCCTTGGTGTCTGCCCTTACAGAACCCTCCACACAGGTTCTACTGTTCTATTAAATCAATCAATAAAAGAGCATAGCTTCTAAACCAAAATGTATAGATGTGCTGCCTCTAGAATTCTGTGTGATTCAAGAGAAGGTGGTGAACAAAGCTATGAGAGGCAACAGCTGAATCACACCAGCACGGGTTAACAGTGTTCCCTGCACTGACTAATATAATGTGTACCAGCACAACCACCACAGGATACTAGATGTGCTTGAATTTGTTACAGGTAATGGCAGAGACATTTACTTCCCTCATATTCAGTCACCAGAAAAGCATGTAGCCCAAAAGGCCCCAAGACCTTCTTTTTTCTTAAAGGGTTCTTATCTAAAAACTGTTATCCAGTTTCTAAAGCAGGATTCAAACAGCCAAAAAGTCAGCAAGAACTGCAGTAATTTCCAATTACGACCATCAGAATTTGCTCTAAAAATGAAGTCAGTGTGCCCAGATCTAGATCAACTGTTCACTAAAGCCTTGTCACTACACATAAGGGTCATTTAGGAAACATGAGCACACAAGAGAAATGGGAATTTGAAGCATGGGGAATTCCTGAGGAGTGACAGTATCGAGCTTCTAAAGACAGGAAAAACAGGAGGGGTGATAAGTGCTACAGTTCTTCCCTGACCGCACATGGTAACCACTTCTAACCAGCCCACAGTGATTAAGCTTTTCCAAGCTGACTACATTATCAGGGAAGGATGGGAAGATGCATCCTGCCTCAAGTCAACTCCCCTCATTACTGTCAGCGAGCAGAAAGGATAAGCTTCAGTGTATTTGTTACAGCAAGTATTATGGGCAGAACACTGAGCATCCACCCCAGCTGATAAAACTCCCAGATTCACTTGGACAGAGAGGTGTTTCTTTTCTAGAGGGAGAAGAGGGAAGACAATGTACATTTCAAACACTTGATATGCAGCAAAGAGCTGAAGTACAACCTCACAAACTGATTTCACAGCCTGTTCTCCCTGCTCAGAAGGCAGACCCAATTGCTGTGCAAGCCACAGAATGAAAGCATCCCGATTCCTGCATTTGGGCCTTTCATGCCTTTCCTTACTCAAACCCCAAATGGTGTTTTACAGTCAAATACTGTTATTTACTGAGGAATGCAAGACCTAAAGAATAAGACCAAGATTCCATAAATATTCTTGCTTTCAAGGGCAGGATTAGAGCAGCGGCAACATTATGGGTATTTCTACAGTCTCTCCACCAAGAGAGACTGAAATAGTAGCTGAAATGCAGCTGCCACAGGAGCACAGCACATGCCAGGTAGCAGGAGCGGATTTCTTGTATGAAGAGAACATTTCCATGAAAAGGAGCACTGCAATGTTAGCTACAGGTGTGGGAGTTGTGCAAGAAAGCAGTATTCAGTTCTTAGAAATGAGACAAGAAATGCACGCACTCAGGGCATAGATAAGATGGTCATGATTCAGGCTAGAGAGCAGCACACACAACCAGCTCAGGGACAGAAACGCCATGTGTCTCTGCTCTAAATCCCAACGCCTAAGTAAACTGTAACAGGCTATTTTCTAAGCAAAGTACCTAATGCTAGCACCATATGATTTCCCACCATATTATTCCCCCCACCTCTCCTCTTTCATTATCAGTAACAATACAACAGAAATACTGAAAGCTTTAGATAACTTTTCTTACTGCAATCGAAGTCTCTTCTGGCCTGACCCCAGGTGGATGGGGACATGGAAACAGAGACATACATGCTACACTGTTCTTCAACTGTGCTGCCTTCTTCAAGGTTAAAAAAAAAAAAAAGTCACAGTGACCCAGAGCTACTACCTATCTGCTTCTAACCACATAAGCATTTCAAAAAATGGTGATTATCAGTGCTGAACTATCAGTGTCCAACAGGGCTTCTTGCTAGCTACACTGTTAGATCACCAAAACACTGAAGGTGATGGAGTCTCCCATTCCCTGCCACACAGACTTGAGTGACACCGTAGAGCAGGGACATCTCCAGCTTTGCAGTCAATGAAAGCAGCAGGATCTGACACTTCATGAATTATTGATTACTCTGGGCTTCCTTGGAATTTTGTGCAAAACTGCTCCTGCATCTCTAAATGCATTACTGGGAAGGCAATTTGGTTCAATTCTTCATTAAAACACATCAGTAGATAAATTTAATTGCCACACAGCCTAACCCTATAAATCATGGCCAGGGAAGGTAAGGCAGCAGCATTTCAGCAGGCAGGACAGGCACCAAGCGCTGCAATACAGCAGATGAAGGCCTCCACCTTCCCTGCTTGTGATGCAGGGAGCCCAGTCTACTAGCAGGAATGATGGTCAACACCCCCTATGCCTGGAAGAGGGTGCAGAAGATCAGCTCACAGCCCTGGGCAGTAGTTGTCCACACTGGCAACAGTCAAAGCGGCTTCTCAGTCCTGGGTGACTCCAGGGGAGATTACAAGGTTCATGTACAACAAGGAAAGGGGATGATCAGCAGTTGCAGCCAATCAATTAGCATGAGGGAAACCCCATATAACTGAAGCATACAAACTCACTCCAGCAAGAACCTGGAATCACACAGCATTTGTCCCAGAAAACAAGATGGTCCCACTGTGACCTGCTCACTGCTCAAAACCTTTGCAGAAAACTTGACAAATATGTTATGAACTTCACAAAATTCATCTAAGAAAACAAAATCAGGGACGCGGTAGCTTCTCAGATCTGGAACAACACTAGAAGAAAGCAGTAATACAACAAGACAAAGTACCCTGCACATTAGCTCCTTCAGCAGAGGGGTGGCCTTTGGGAGACTGAATGGGAGGCATGCTCTTAATTTCAAATTAAATCACATCTGCTTGCAGAGTTTGCCTGTCCCAGTTGTGAACTGCCAAAGCTGTGAAGCTATTCCCAGACTGTTGTGCCCATCCTGTGCTGGAGATGCCCAGAGGCATTCCAAGACTTCTCTGGAACGTGCCCATCGTAAAGAAAAGAAAAAAAATCTGCTTAGAATAAAGTAAAATAAACCCAGTTCTTGAGTACCCTTAATATAAACCCATACAGGTCAATCTCCAGCAGAAACTAGCCCCCAAGGAACCATGATAAATAGAAAGACACAAACAAAACTACACCAAAGGACTTTATTTACTCTGATACTACCATAATAAATTTCTTCTCCAAGGTGCACTGATCTTCAAACAAACATTATTCTCCCCACCTCCTCCACTTCAGCCACTCTGAAGCTTTCTGTCAAACACTTCAGTGTCTAATGTTCAATGCCCTTTTTCTTTCAGTAGCAGACATCCACAAGTATTTTGGATTTTTACACATGAGAATTTCCAGAAAATGGAATTTGGTTTTGCTTAACTAACAATTAAAAGAGAGTGTAAAATGAGGCTACTTCTGAGATTCATACACCTCTACAAAATTATATGATTATCTAATCAGCACTTCTTACAAGTGATTACTTCAACTTATGCTCATGACAAAGCCAAGAAAACAGTCACTTTTTGACCACAGCAAAGTAGGATAGGAGATTATTTCTTAACAGGGTAAAACAAAAAAAAAACACCACCAAAAATATATAACACTAATCAAGCTATAGTAGTTATGTAAAAAAAAAAAAAATATATTATATATATATATATATATATATATATATATATATAAAATTAAAGCCCTGAAGATTCAGATTATATTCAGTTATTGGAACAGAGAAACTCCAGAAGGTCCCTTCATGGGGGCATTCCACTATTTAGAGCTGAAGATAAACTTCCTGTAAAACAGCCTTCTCATGTTTCACCCTAAAACCAGTAAAATCCAGGCTCAAGCTGGTATCATGCAAAACAGAGTTCAAGGCTAAACACTGCCAAGAAAGCACCCTATCACCCCCAGACAGTATCACTTTGAGCCCTGTCCTCTTGGAGACCCTGATTACTCTTGTATTCTGGACCACAGACTAAAATGGCCTCTAAAATAGCCAGGGCCAGTTCCACAAGAGCTTTGCAGATTACAACCCAAACCTAAAACATGTCTGATAACATACAGGAAGCAGATGTAGTATCTGCCATATTAGGAATCAAGGCATTCCATCACTAGATCCCTAACCATACTAAAAGTAGGTTTACCATTCCAGAAGAGTTTTTTGAAGTGCAGGGGGGGACAGGAGAGAGTTTCACTCTCCATTTCTATTGCCTCTAAATCACATTTTTAAATAACAACAACCACCAAAATCAAAACCACCACACACCAAACAAAGCCAAAAGCCACCTACACCAACTCTCCACCCCTTCACAAATCCAACCCTATTTCATAAATGCATCCATGGTTTATAGAATGACAATGGCTCTGTTGTGAGATGATCCTAACTCCTCAACGTTCAGCCCTCCACCCTAATGTTCAGGCACAAGCAAAGTCTTAAGAAGGCAAAAGATTGACCTGAGACTGGCTCAACCAACTTGTCTGAACAAGATGCATTTTCAAGACCATGTGAGCAAAATCCTACCCACCTCCATTCTCCTACCCACAACCTGATACAAGGTATCAATTTAAGCTGAACCAGAGGCCTGAAATGAAGACCCACATTCTCAGCCCTCTGACAGAATTTGCAGCTGAAATGCAAGATAGAGCTCACTCCTTCAGAACTGTGTTCAGTTTTTCCCAAGTGTAAGATACACAGGACTTCAATTTTTCTTAGAATTGAAAATGGCATCTTTCTGAAGCAAAAAAAATCTCAATTTTTACCTGCTAAAAGCAAGTCAAACAGACCTGCGTTATTTCTGTAACACTACTGGGACTAGAAGATGGCTTAACACATTTTCTTCTAGGGAGCAGAAGACACGTGAATGAGGCCACCTAGGGGGGGTGACAGGAGACAATAGACAGACAACTCATGGGACTGGCACATCCCATCAAGTTGATGACACACACTTATACCAAAGGTCTCCCCTGAGTGACATAAAGATCACTGGCAGCTCTTCGACATCTCTAAAAGGTATGGTATTCTGTCCCCGCTTGATAGGCCCGGAAAACCATCCTACCTTCTTAGCAGAGACCCACCAAGCACGAGGGAAACACAATGTGTAGGACTGCGCTTTGGGAGCCTTTGGATTTCACCATTTCTTTCTCCCATCACATGCCAGATACTCCCCAAGTCATTCCACTAAAATATTTCAGTATTTAAGAAAGACGTTTTTTTACAATTATAATTGCTGAAAAATATGCTGCATGGGTTACACAACAATGTAAAGCATGTTAACAGAATAGTTAGCACTCAAAAGGGCTCCAAACACCTGTAAAGCATGTCCCTCTGCTGCAGGTGGGAAACAGCAGCAACTGCTTTCCGTATCTGTCTGCCAAGCCTACTGCACTTGGGGTATAAGACAAAACCTGGCTTAATCTGCCTCAGCTGCACCCAAGGACTGCTGCAGCACCTTCACACTGGTGTCACTACAACCCTTTTGCAGGGCTGCACAGTGTTCTGGATCAGGAAACTTGATCCAGGTTAAAAATACGGTTTATTTTTTGGGACTAAGTTATTTTTAACCCAGATGGAGTTCTCTGCTCCTAGTCACTGCTTGAGCCCATAAACAATTGTACCAGCACAGAGGTTGGTACAGGACAAGGAAGCATTTAAGGGAGCCATGCTACAGAGGAAAAATAAATTTAAAAACGCATTACTGTTTCTGTGTGGCTGTGCTTAGGCTTAGTCACTGCCATACTGCCTTCCTTTAATACCTATGAAATACCAGTTTCATCACCACTGCAGCAGCCCAGACACTCCTAAAGAACCATCATATGTTCTACCAACCCTGCACCTCTCTGAACATTCACTCCCCTTCTGCGATCATTAACAGCCATGGCTTAGTTTAAGATAAGATCCCTAGAATTCAAATTGGGACCCAAGGAGGAAAAGCAAAACAAAAACCCCAAACTCAAACAACTCCAAAGGTTTTAGTTCCCCACTGCCTCTTTTCTTTTGAAGGTGTTCTTCGCAGTGGTAACACCTAGAGGATTTTTGGTACATCAACCTGAGCCTGCACAATAGATGAGAAACTCATCCTAGCCCCATGCTATGAACCATCAGCTCATGTCCACCTACTCAGCTAGGGGGTGTAACATCAACTTGAATGAAGAGGTAATGATGCAAGTTGTATCTTCCAGTTTGATACTATATTTAAGCAATCACAGGCCCGAAATATTTTTACTACTACTTCAAACTTCTACTGGTAGAGAAACATGTCAGCAAGACCCCAAATCAGCACTGAGTGTCACCAATCAGTGACAGATTGTTTTGTTTTAAAGGAATTAAGAGTCATCTTTTTGCAGATGTTGATGTGGCATGTACAAGGAAAACATTTTCCTTCTTCATTTGAAACATAAATAAGATTAGGTCATGATTCTTCAAACACACATAACATCACACACATCTTTACTCTTACGAACATTAAGTGTTTTGCCTTACTTTAATATATCTAACATGATAGCTCACTGTACTGGTGCTTAAAATGTAGATTTGCACAGAACAAGAGGTTTGCAGCTCTCACTCTTTGAGCATGCATTATAAATAAAGATAATGCCCAGACAAAGTTTCATTATTTCCAACACAAACCTAAAAATTCATGTTCAACACTGACTTACATAGGTGTGGTCACAAACAGCAACTGAATGCCTGCAGCTGCTGGAGCACACTTTCCTGTGATTGTGCTGCAACCCAGCACAAAATGCAGGAATTTATCATCTTGTGGGTATGGCAAGGTAAAAAAAAAAACACAATGCTTTTTTTTAAAGAAGCAAAATTGCTCCCAAGTACACTGCTGGAACTTATTTGTGCATTTCAAAGTTTAAGAAATTTACAAGGCAAAGGTATGCAGTTGCATCAGAACAACTAATATGCATTAGAGTTGAAGCAACAAAAGATTTTTTCAGCTCAATAAATGCTTATATGTTTGCTTCAAAAAATTACCAAGTTAGGTATGATTAATTTGTAAAATATTTGTCTAAAAGAATATGTTTTTCCCATGCAAATCTGAAATCCAAATACTTCACACATCTTCTACTCAAATGCATATAAGCACAGCTATTTTATTTCATCTTTATACTTGATTTGAAATGACTAAGTATAAAAAAGCCCACATCAACCAACTTCACAGATACAACTTAAAGCATTGCAGGGTTTCAGATTAGGCAAGATGCAAAGACAATCTTTGGCAGAATTTTAACATGATCCTCATATAAAAGCACTCTCCAGCACTACATTTTTAGGTTTTATGGGATGAGGACAAGACTACTCCTACAAGACTATCACCCGTGACTAAGCACCTGTCTCAGAACACCATCCTGTGGCACAGGGCTCAAATACTTAGTAAATTAGATTGTCTCATCTAAATAATGTTTACTAGGTGCTTTACATTTCAAAACATCCCAGCATGCTTTGCAAACAGCATCACTATTTTCATTTACTTCTTGGAAGCAACATAGCAGCTGCTCCTGAAGTGATCAATAGCACATCACAGTTAAATCCACAAAGCCACAATGGCAGAATTAAGTTTTAAAAAGCAAGGAAAACACCAAATAGTTGCACACTCTGAACTACTTCTACATAGCCTTTGTAATTCTAGAGGAAAATGTACCTTCAAAAAGTGCTAGTTCAAGCAGTAAGGAACTCCACTGAACACTCAAAAAGTTGTAATTTGGAATACAACAATGCCTCCCATACTAAGCTGCAGCAGATGAGTAATTCAACATAGAATATCAATTTCAATCAGTTGAGTTCTTCCAACATTTACACTTTCTATGAAGCTGTCCCTTCCAGTACTGACTAGGCCTGACCCTCCTTCAGGTACCAGATATGACAAGGCAGCAGCTACCAAAGGTAACACACCTGCAGAACAGGAACACAAATATCATAGAATCAGTCAGGGTTGGAAGGGGGACTGCAAGGATCATCCAGTTCCAACCCCCCTGCCATGGGCAGGGACACCTCACACTACATCAGGCTGGCCAGAGCCTCCTCCAGCCTGGCCTTAAACACCTCCAGGGATGGGGCCTCAACCACCTCCCTGGACAACCCATTCCAGGCTCTCACCACTCTCATGGGGAAGAACTTCTTCCTCACATCCAGCCTGAATCTCCCCACTTCCAGCTTTATTCCATTCCCCCTAGTCCTATCACTACCTGAGATCCTAAAAAGTCCCTCCCCAGCTTTCTTGTAGGCCCCCTTCAGATACTGGAAAGCCACAAGAAGGTCACCTTGGAGCCTTCTCTTCTCCAGACTGAACAGCCCCAACTCTTTCAGTCTCTCCTCACAGCTGAGCAGCTCCAGCCCTCTGATCATCCTGGTGGCCCTTCTCTGGACACCTTCCAGCATGTCCAGATCCCTCTTGTAATAGGAGCTCCAGAACTGGATGCAGTACTCCAGGTGGGGTCTCACCAGAGCTGAGTAGAGGGGGAGAATCACCTCCCTCGACCTGCTGGCCACACTTCTCTTGATGCAGCCCAGGACCTGGTTGACTTTCTGGGCTGCAAGTGCACACTGACAGCTCATGTTGAGTTTCTTGTCCACCAGCACCTCCAAGTCCCTCTCCTCAGGGCTGCTTTCTAGCCAGTCACTGCGCAGCCTGGATTTGTGTTTGGGATTGCCTCGACCCAGCTGCAGGACCCTGCACTTGGTCTTGTTGAACCTCCTGAGGATGGCTTGTGCCCACCTCTCCAGCCTGTCAGCACAGCACATCTAGAATGGTACTCTTCAAATGCAAAAGCTTGGTAGCTCAGCACCAAAAGCTTTGGAAAGCTTTGCATATTTTTAAAGCTTTACTATTTTTGTATGAGGGGAACTTAGCAGTCTTCAGTAGGGCTTTGCAAGTGTTAACTAAACAAGTTTGCAACCTTCATATTGCTGGCACATAGAAATGGTAACACTCTCTTCTACCCAATTTAGGGGTAATGAGGAGCACCTAAATAGTGAAATGCTTTCTTCCTCATTATCCAGGTTTTTTTTTTTTCATGTAAGTCTCATTCAAAACAGCAAAACAAGCCAAATGAAATGAATAAATTCACAGAACTCTGCCAGTAATTCTCAAATTATCCCAGTTCTAGTAAAATTTAACTACTTGCAACAACCAGCTATCTCCAATCCCTCTTTCTTTCCTTTAGGCATTTCCAGGAGAGTTTGCCATGTGAAATAGGGACAAGGAAAATTACTATGCAAACCTTTGCAGGTCACAGTTCAATACTGCCCATCCCTAGACTTTGGCAGAGCAGTCATGCTAGACAAAAAGCTTAGTCCATGTTTGTCAGATGAGAAGAGGGTACCAAGTTTAACACAAGAACAGCAACCGTGGTACCTCATCTGAAAGCCACAGCAAAACAGAAACCTGTTTGCCACCTGTGAGCCACAAAGGCAGCCCGTTGTTTTCTCCACTTCTTTGGATTCACTTTCATTGCATTGATAAAAATGTTGCCAGCTGACCTCCCCCGCTGCCTCACTAACACAGGCTTTCTTTGTGAGTAAACTACAGGACGATGCTCAGACGGTGGATTAGGAGCCACACAAAGACGATGTGCTTTGCAGCCGGACAGACCCAGCTACAGGGAATCCAAACAGAGCAAGGAGACCACTTACAGTGCTCCAGCCAACTCGCAGGGAAAAGAGCCTTTATAAACAAAGCATTATGAATTGTAACTGGGGTCTTGGAAAACATGTTTTGTTTCTACAAATGGAACCTGACCAAACCAATCTTTCTCAGTCAAACGCAGTACACTGAGATGACTCCCCAGACGATTTCAAAGACTTAAGCTTCTTTAAAATTAAAGTTTATTGCATCTTCCAGTTTCAACAACTCAAATGCTCACCCCATCCACTCACACTTCAGTATGACCTCAGTTCTAGGAGGTGAATAAAGGAGCAAGAAAAACCAAATCCATGCTGCCTTCTCATGGCAGTCTTCAGACAATAGTTACACATAAAACAGAAGCACAGCAAATTTTTTTAGTTTAAACATCCACAGGTATGGCCAATTCATAGCAGGAGCTCGCAGAAAGCCATGTCCTTGTTACTTCTACTAAGCTGGCAAAGCACAACCTTCTAGCTGGATTACAAAGACAAGCTGCACGTGATTCTCCTTCCACTATTACTGTCTTAGGCATGCGAATCTGATGAAGTTCCTTACGATTTCTGTATCTCATTTTCCCCATACACAAGCATAAACTCCCTCCTGTCCCTCCAATGGCATTACCCCCCAGTCAAATGCTTCACAGAATTGGCATGTTCTCCCTGATGCACAAGACCTAAGCCTCAATCATTCTAGTTCACTCAGGTTTTCAAGCCACATCATATTTCCTGGGAAAGGATCCTATAGGAAGAATTTTTTTAAGGTTTACCCTCAGAAATGTGCACAAATCTCCATCTTTGCAACACTGTCCCGCCATAACATTAAAATCTCTGTATTTCCTACCCACAAACCAGTTATTCCTGAGATTAATTTTTCCATATAAAACAAACAAAATCTCCTCCCACTAATCTTTTTCTGCCTGTTAAAGGCTTGGTTTACTACAGGCAAACCTTTTGTAATTCTTCTGCACCCCAAAGAATAGTCACACTCCTACAAGACTACAAAAGGATGCTCCTAAGTATCAGGTAAGGGCTATATGGACCAAATAGACCAAATTTGTTGTTTTGTGTCCAAATTTGTTGTTTTGTGGTTTTTCTGTGCTTCTAGAGTTGCAGTTCTTCACAACCAACAATGGCTCAGGCAGCAAGTCACACTCGGCAGGACTGTGGTGTGGCTGACATTTATGAAACAACAGAAGACACTCTTCCTTTCTGCAGGCTACCCACTAACTACCACTTAAAGAGAAACTGTAAGTACAGAATTGACCTATTTTCCTAGGCCAAATATACATTAGTCCTTCATAGCTTAATTTGGTTGGATAAAGGTACTAAAAGGATACAAACAGCTTTAATGCCACTATTGTTAAAACTCAAAAAAACAGAGACATTTCAACTACAAATGCAAAAAAGAGAGGGTTATTGGGAGGGGGTTTTGGCAGTCATAGCAGGTTCTCTTTTTTAAATGTCTCATAATGAGGGAACGTGGTGTCAGGATGCAGACACCTTGCAGGCTTCTTCGCAAACGTCATAACAGCAGCTCATGTTCCTGAAGACATACCTGCACCAATATTTTAGCAGATAATTGACTTCACCTTCCTGTTCATCTTGACTATTCCCTTCTACATTCACATTGCTCACATACTTTTTATGTCTAACTCAACTGGGCTTGGAGATAAGAGAGCTGGATCATGAATTAATTATACAGTGAGATGCTTCCCTTATTTTCAACCTTTTATAAGAGCTAGAGTTTGGTTCATACAGTGTTTTGTTCATACTACTCACATGTACTGTCATATCTGCTGCCATGATGCATTTTTTAAAAATTAAAAAGTTTCCTTCCCCAACAGTAACTCAACTCTTGAAGGAGGCTGAAAGAAAAATCTGTAAGCTCTCCGGGTGAGTCTTTATACTCAAGTGATAAATCGAAGTTTCTTTTGCTTAATGTATTTCACATACTGTGCTCTCAAAAGAATTCTAGCACATTCACTCAGATTTCTTTTCCAGAAGCAGCAAACTGTATGACTGTAACAGTCCTGCACAGCACTGGTCCACTGCAATATAATAAAATAGGGTTGCACAGTAATAAAAATGCATTTTAAAACAAAATTTTCAGCCAAGTTGCTCATCAATTCTTTATGTTGTCTATGGGTAATTGCAAGTACTTTTTAAACACATTAATTAGTGCATTACAATATTCACATTAAATAAGATAATCCTCCTTACTGGACAGGTGGAACACTGCAGCCTAAGTGACTTTGCCATAAAGCAAGCATAGGAGCAATTAGACTGAGCCAGGTCTAAAATATTCAAGTGTGAGATCATTTTAAATAGCTGCCCATACACAGGCAGGTGACACAGAGCAGACACAAACAGCACATCAAGCAGAACACAGGCAGACACCTTCAAAATTCAGACACATGAAAACAAGCTCAGATTAAACAGCATAGTGTAATTAAATAGTGTAAAATACTGGAATACTGAACAAAAAGATTGTTTTGAAGATAATTCAAAGTATTTTATGTAGAGAACAATAGCAATAAATTACTTTCTTAGCAGGCATAGATGCCACAATCTTAAACCCATAACTATGTAAATTTCTGTATACAGAAAACATTAAATATCAAACAAGCTGACATGTTTCAAATCATTATCAACAGCGTTTAGCATATAAATTAACACAGACACAAAGTGTCTACAAATATTTATTTTTAAACTGTTGGGAACACTAAATTATTATTTGTTCTTTTTACTCATAGGAAAAATGCAAGAACATAGAGCATAAGGAGCACTGCTCAGCAGCTTTCTAAAACTAAAATACTGAATACGCATCAAACGTACTGGGAGAAAGGGCTTCATCTTGCAGAAAGGTATCCTAAAAACAAAATCAAAAAATGGCAAGGCAAGACTATACATTCATCACTTTGTTGATATTTTAGTGATACTAATGATCAAGCTTTTGAAAGATAAGATAAAACAAAGTTATTCTTTGAACAGAAATGTATATGGCTTCTTTCACAAGCTTCAAAGTTAGCCACTCCAGCTTTCTGCACTTTTCTTTTAGGTGCCTAAGAGCAGGCAGCATTATTTTCCCTCTTCTCAAATCAAAACTTTCCAAATGAGGCATGACAAAACAAGCTGAAGTCCCAAGTTAACTTACATGGCAAGCTACAGGCATGCAAGGGAATCTGTTTTGCCAGTGTGGTTCTCAACAACATCGTTATCAGAGACAGCGCTGACATCCAACATTTAATCTACCATCAAAACAGAAGTCTACATTCTCTCTCAAGAGTACCTCCGAAACTCATCTGCAATACAACTGATCCATGCTTTAACAAAACATATTAGAAAGTAATTAAATTTATTTTTTGGTTGATTTTTAGACTCAAATAAAACATGTCCCTAAGTTATAACCAGCAAGAGATTTTTCACTTGGAATTAAATTACTGCTTACTTTTCTGCACTCCTTGTTGGGGTTAAAAAAAAAAAAAGTGCCTGAGGTTCCACAAGGCCTTTCTCCTGCCATAAAACAATCAAAGCTCCATGGCCATTTTCCCACGAAAACAATAAAAGCAATAAACACTAGTCAGACATTCCCAAAATTCATGGATTAACAAAAGAGGATGAAGGGTGTGGGGGGTAAAATGAGGTCTGACAACAACAAACCCTGGGGAACACATAGGACTGGGGAGATTCCATAAACCAAATTACAGCCATGTGACCCAGGCATGGGGTGAAATTGCTCTCAAACCCACATCAGAGGGGAGTTTACTCCTGTAACGGCAGAGAGCCTGCAACAGCTCTCCATTTTCACTGCATATTTGCAAAAGGCAGCACGACATACGTGGCTCAGGTGCTGTTCTGGCTCTTATCAGGTAGCTGGGGGAGGTGGAAAGAAAGGCTAAGGGGGAGAGGGAGAAGCTCTCTTGTCAGTGTGAGGGAGTTGCTCACGCTGACAAGAGACAACTACGCTTACAAGACAATTGCACTAACTACATTAGCAATGGTCCCTTTCCCCCAGAACTGAAGGGGAGCAGCTCTGGCAAGGTGTGCTTCTGAACAGAGCAGCAGCATTTCCAAGGAGGTTGCTTCACACAGGAATAAGAGCACAGCATCTTTCCCAGCTCTCTGCTTCCAAGGCAGACCAGTGATCCAGATGCTGATTTTGGAGCTTCCACCATGGAACACTTTGAAACGACAGTGTATACCCACACACTGACTCCAATGGGAGTCAAATGGGCCCCAACTCTACAGTTCAGATATGTTTTTACCAGTTATCTGCAGTAATAGCTGCAATAACCAAAACCTCTATGCCTTCCAGGCATTTAAAAAAAATTTCCATGGAAAGGCCCAATGAAACCTCTGCAAAAGTCAAATGTAAGATTACTTTTAACGTGCGTGCTTAAAACAATAAATCCAGGGTAAAAGGACAATCTACAACTTACTACTACAGCACTTAAATAAGCCTCTTTTGGTTGGCCTGCTCTAAAACCAATCCATTTAAAAATCAATCAGATATATAAATGGCATAACAGCCTGAGTATAAACATCCATGTCAAACACATTGTCTGACTTCAAGTAAATTTTATTAATGAACTAAAATTGTTTGGTTGTTTTCATACTCTGGGACAATGTTTATACTTTGCAAAAATCCTCTGGCCAACATTTTCAAACAAGACTACTGGTTTCAGAAACCTTACATTTCAGTTGTAATACTGTCCAGAGAGCTGGGGACCAAAACACTTCTTAAGATAAATCAAATTAATCAGACTTTATCACTGAAAAAAACAAATTGCACTTTTTTTTTTTAATTACCACATCCAGAAAAGCACTCAGCCTCCCTCACAAAGGAGACTTTAAAATGAGGAGGATCAAAATGAGAATCCAAAGAATACATTATAGAATGACCCCACTGTTTCATACTAAAAAACAAACAAACAAACAAAACAAACCTCACAAATGACACAAGGAATAGGAAACAAGACAAGAAATCAGTGGCAAGACTTTGGCACATTTCTGTCAATAATTGAAAGTTCATAAAAATCTTTCTACAGACTGTAGGAAGCCTTGGATTTTATCAATAATGTCCAAGGAAGGAACAAGACACAACATGATGCATTCACAGAATATTAATTCAGGAGCCCTGGATTGCAAACTGGTTCTGGCAGAAAGTCTAAAGAGTAAGAACATGACAGGAGTTAAGAGATGCTTCCATAATGTAAGTTCACTTCATGAGAACAGACCTCTATAGACACATCTTAGTCTACATTTTACCCAAAATCACCAAAGTCTATCTACCCAAGGCACAGCAAAAATAGCAGCAGTAGGGATATAGGAAAAGGCCTGTGCATAATAATATGCTTGTCATTTTCAGTTAGGCAGTAGCCCACAGAGGCAATCTTTCTGAAGACTGCTTGCACTCTTGTATTTTATTAATAGGTGCAAAGGCTTTTCACTTCAGCTAACTGCAGATCAGTATTTCCTTTGTTTTGACAGGAACCAACACATTTCTCAGAAAGAGAAATCATTTTTAAGTTACCCAACAACAAGGAATGCAAAGGTTTTGAACCATTACTCTACTCTGGAGGCTTTCCACAGCTGCAATTCACAAAGCACAGTGCTGAAGACAAATCAAGCAGCCCTTCCTACAATGTGTGCTACGAAGTAGACCATCTGGCCTCTCCAATCGCTGTTTTTTGGCTTCGCCATATAAAATAGGCAGTGGAAAACATATTCAAACATGTCAACAGAGGTCTTCCAAAGGAAATGCATATAGAACAGACCCTCAGGAATACTTTCCTCACCTGGAGACAGAACAGCTACAGATGTAAGAGTCATTCAAGTACACAATTATTTATCTGGAAGTCATTTTGAGAAGCAATTCCTTCATATAATTAAGGCTCAGAAAGCACTGAGGCAAAGTCAAACAAACAAGTCTGCAATCCTTCTATAACTTGCATCCATTGCCTGCATTCTGAATAAAAGGGCCTGTTAAACCAGAGGGCCTGGTCCCTGCTGAACTGGTTCATCACTTGCCTCTGGCTGTTCCATTAGCTCTCACATCATTAGATGTGTGCCATCTGCTGCCACACAAACACTGTGTTTTTATTATTTCTGCTAATCTTATTTTCCATATATTACATACAAGCCTAAGTGTTCATTACTGTAGGTTAAACCATACCTGCTTCACAAGAATGGAAAATTACTAGTATTACAAAGCACTTAAGAAAATCAAAAAAGAGCCCAATACGTACTTCACCTAATTTTACTCAAACTTATATTACTATAATCACATCTGTAGACTTCCTCTGTTGGTTACTACAATAACTAGTCATCTTCAGTTACCATATCCTAGAAAGCTGCTGTCTGCAGACTGTCTTTCCCACAGGGTAATGACAAGATCTACCTTCTGTACCCAGTCCTCTAGGAAATACAGCTCAAGGTCTCTTCAGATACTTCAAACACTTCATGGCACTGACTAAAGCTACCCAAGAGAAACTACCTCTAACTGCTGTGACTAGAATCTTCCACAGCAGCTGCATTTCACTAGACAGTAACTGGGAACCAAAAAAATTAACTCTTTAAAAGCACAGAAAGCAGAAGCTTCATGTGAACTGACTCCAGAAAATAAAATGACCAAAGACCTCAAGGATTCTAAACTAATGTAGAAACATATTCCTTTGATTCTGGCTCTCCTGCAATCACTTGTTCATCGACAAGACACACCCTTTCACCCACACAAACCAAAACAAGGCCAACACAAACCCTAAAAATTTAATCTAGGAAGGAAGAGCAAGCATGAGATGTTTATTTCTATTTTTAAATATTTGGGAGGTGCCCCAATGCTCCCTGCCTAGATAGATAACTAAGTAGGTGCTCCAGAACAGTGAGATCCAGTGCACAACCTGGCACGAGCAGGCACATCCAAACAGCAAAACATCAGAGCAGCTCAAAAGACTATTAAGAACACCATTAAGAAAGGTTCCTGTAATAATGGTTTCCTCTAAGCCAGGACAGACAGTAGCTTGTGGTGTTACTGCAGAAGAAAAAGTACATATACATATATGCACACCAAAACGCTCTAAGCAGCACCATGGTTCATAGAGAATAAGGCAGTCTCCTCCTTGTTCCCACAGTTCCTTTCTGCCTCAAGCAAAGCTGGTTGCCACTCTGGTGCTCTCTCCCTCACCCAAATGGTTTGCATAGCAGATTTGCTGAAACATCAAGTTTTAACCAGGCCCTAATCCTGCTGACTTTTCTCGCAAAACTGCTGGAAAGGAATTCCTCCTGGCAGCTGCAGTGCCTCTGCTCATTAGTTTACCAAACAGCAACAGAATGAAATAGACAGGCACATAATTTCTGTGCTGCTGCTGCAGGGAATGGTGATAAGGACCAGGCAGGCAAAAGGAAGGCTTCCAGTTTCTCAAATGCGTGTATGAAAGGGAGAACAGAAAACACAGGGGTCTTAACAGGAAGACAGAACCACAGCTTGGGAGAACCCAGGTGAGTTACTGCCACGCTTGTGGGTCTGGCTAGGAACACAAATTAGAAGAAAATTTTTCTTCACTAGTAAGATTTGGAGTGAGGACGTAATCATTTTAGAGGTTTAATTCCTGCTTTAAGGCATTATGTTTAACCAGGCATGGCACAGTTATTTGCACCCATTCCAACGACTCCTGGATACTAGAAGAGTAAGTAGAACAACTATGCAAAATAGCTGTCCGCTTGCTCATGACATTTGCCCAGACAGCACCCTCATATGTAGTTCAGATGATGTTGCCCTCTCAGAGGATACAGAAAAACAAAATGTTTTGACATTTTTACTCCTTGCTATTCAATTTCACTGAAGTAACCTTATCACAGATACTGTTTGTTAAGCAGGTTTAACATAAACCAACTACCTATCTTGGAGGATCTGCACAGAGCTCTGCACCATTTACGGTGACTGGTAAGCCCTGTATTGGTCAGTATTTCCTCCTCCCTCATCCCAGGCCACCTAGGTAGACAAGAAGAGCAAAAAAATTTCACAGCTTGATGCTCGCAGGTACTACACGCATGACGTTGAATTTATCTAACCAGGAAGCATGCGGACACAGTATCCAGAGCCCTAACAGCACACCACAGGTACAGCACAGTTCGCAGAGTGCAACGTTCCTGAAGAGCCAGCCCAGCTCTCAAGTGACAAGAAGCTAGAGTCTAGGACATGCAATCACCACTGGTTTCGGTGGCCTACGACATTCACCAGGCACTGCCATACTGAAAGTTTTCCACTCCATTCCCCACTCTGGGGATGCCCTCTCACTCTCTCATACTTGTATTTCTCTTTTTTCCTAAAAAGACTAATCCGCCACATGCAGACATTTCTAACCATACCAAGAAGCTTCCCAAGTGTACAAAATGATAAAATATTTGCATAAGAAGAATATTAATTTTTTCATCTCTAAGATACTCTAATTACTCTCCTGTCAACAACTCAATCCTAAACCAGCCCTTGAATTCAACAAACTCTCCACAGCTGGCTTGCTGGAAGGGGTATTTGTTTTCCCTGCCATCACTCTCCATTTTCTGGAGCAAGGTATTGCTGATTATTTTAATTTCTCTTCTGCAAAAGAGAAATGGATGCACACAGATGAACAACTGCAATAAGCAGAAGAGAAAGAACGTTTCACCTCTGACTTAAGGATTTGCATACTGGGTTTTATCTCAAACACCCACTGCAGTATTTTATCCCAGACTCTCAGATCACAAAAGAGAGCAGACAGTGACTCACTGCAATTTCAGTTCTGCCATGTGGTGTTTCACGTGGACCAGTCAATTCTGATTCTGCCAAACAGCACTTAAAAAGTAAAGCACCTTCTGTAAGAGAAAGTTCCTATTCACCCACTGTCTTCATGAGGAAAGCTCCAGACATGGAAGGGAATTTAGTTGATGTTTCTCCTTTGGGTTGTAATGATTTAAAATTCAATTAATTGCACATGGGGAGGCACTAATTCTGAAACACCAGCCACAGCAATAACAAGTTTAAGACCTCCAAGCTCGCTCCATTCCAAACATCAACAGTCTGTCAAATGATAGCAGTTGTCAGTATCAACAAACTGGAGGCTAGGTTTTTCTGTTAAATCCTAGATCACTCTTTGAAAAGGATTACCCATAAAACACGAGTTTGTTGGGTTTTTGTTGGGGTTTTTTTTTTGTTTGTTTGGTTGGTTGGTTTTGGTGTTTGCTGGGTTTTTTTAATTAATAAATAAAATCAATCACTTGACAGCACTGTGTTTAGGTAGAAGTCCAAATTTGTTTAGCTCCTCCTCTGCACGCTTTAAAGGCTGGAGACTGGAAATGCTCCTATCAGATCCTTTCAAATCCCTTAAAGGAAAAAGATAAAAGGCAACTAAAGGGTACCACCACCCACAGAGGCAGAGCTGCTCTAAGCGATATGCTGTGCACACTAGAGAGAACAGCAAAAGGCTGGGCATGGTGAGGGAAGAACTGAGCAGCTGGTTTCATTGTCAGAAGAGTTACTAGGTTTGGGTTGGGAGGTTTTCTCTCCCCTCCCTAAACAGGGGTTTCTTTGAATTACTTTGGGTTAGCATAAAGCTTCCCAGATGAACACAAAGTGCCTCAGAATTAAAACCATGCTTGTCTGAAATCTAGAGGGAAATCTTTAGACTTATGTGCCAGCCCAGTAATTAAGGAAGCAAAAGACTTTCCTACCTTTTTTATGCCACAGAAACTATTTGAACCACAGAATAAGGAGCCACCTTATTTTTTTAAGCCTCTATACCCCTTTGTCACACTCACATATTGTGACCTATTCGAACCACACTTAAAAGCTTGATCCAAGCACTCAGTGATACATAACTTCCATTTTAGTGAAACAATCCATCTGCTCCATGTGACTCAGAGCCTACTTTAAGAATGCAATACTGTTTAGGCCAACGGTTGCACCGCACAAAGTGTTTTGTTCACATGCATTCCTTTGGGATGACAGAGCCTATCCACAGCCTCTAACGGTTGGGGCCTGTGGTTTTTTCCCCCTCATCCACTGAATGCTGCAGTGACTAAGCTGACAAAAATTCCTAGCCAATTATAAACCCACTTAAAGAGACAGGCAATCCCCCTGCAACCTTCTCTTGCCATCCTATATGGGAAGTTTCTATACATAGAAAAACATCTCCTCCAAAGGCCTGAGTTGATATAAAAGACTTTCTCTACACACTTAACACTTCAAACATACTTCCTAAATGGCATCATTTCCCAAAACTGTAAGGTTTAATCATGCATCCACATCCCTCACACGTGACCAGAAAAACAGAAATTTTAAACCCCCCCCCCAAAAAAAAAAAAATAGAGAGAGAAACAGACCCCACAGCTGAGTTATACTACTGAAAAGTTAGAGAAGCCATTAACAGCAGGGTGATGAGTGTGCTGGGCAGAGATGAGTCTCAACAGCTATAGAGCTGTTTATTAAGAGGAAAAGAGTTAAGTGCCTATAAACTCAAGATGTTGCAACAAGGAAAAAGGCCCATCAAGAAGGTCACACTGGTATACAATCCAGAAGATTGATCCACCTAAGAGCATAAGCTGAACTGTAACTACTAACAACAAGAACTTTGAGCTGCCTATCAAATCCCTCTGATACGCAAATCAGCAACCAAACTCCAAAAGAAACACCAGCCTTCTCAGCAGGGATCTGCAAGTCATGTGTTGAATTATTCTCTCCTACACTCTCAAGGGCTACGCAAATGTATTTAATAATTAGCCAGGGCACAGAACTACATTTGGGGCAGGTAACTACAAGTTTACTTTGCCCAGCAAGAAATGGTAAACAAGCAAAAAACTGAGAGAATGGTGTACGATTTCTAGCTTTAAAACCTCAGTTATGGGCACCTCAGACCCTCACCATTTTGTTGTAGGCATGCTATTTGCTAAATCATTTTTAGCACTTGGCTTATAGCACATGCACATTCCATTCCAAACACTCAAAACTCTGCTGGGGAGGGGGAGGAAGAGACAGTTGACAACTGAACCAGGCTGAGTTCACCTCTGAAGAAAACGACAACTCAACAATCTGTATTAACATACTATTATCCAAGAATCTTTTTATTACAAGTTAATTCTCTGAGTTATAAACAGACTTTAGAAGGAAATCACATTATTAGTGGGAAGGAAAGCTAAACAAAGGTTGTTTCATCACTGAAAAACTTGTTTGCCACATGAACACAATTTATAAAAAATGCTTAAGGACAATTCACTACTACATTCATGTGTGTTTTGGGAAGGAAAAATTGGAAAACACCATCTACTATTCAAAATTTTTAGAAGGCATGATTCCTGGTCAGGGTTGAACCTAAGTTTTACTTTTACTTCTTATAAAAATTTGGCTGGCAAGTTCAGCCACCTCCAACTCTCCTTCAGCCCATTTCAGCCAAATTCAATTGCAGATCAGTCAGTAATCACAAAAGTTGCATTTTGATACATTCTATGAAAATGGACAGCTGGGTGTAAGATAGGTGTTTTTTTAGGGCCTCCACCAAGATAAAATGACTTTGGCTCAAGTTCACTCCTCGTTAGAAACCCATACAAACATCAACCATCAAAACAGAAATCCCCAGGAAAGCCAGCAACCCACTATGAGGACTTCTTGCATGAATAAGAGCCACAGACAGAGAATTGAAGAAAATGCTACACCAGGCTGAGCTTGTTTTGCCCCTGAAACATTTGCAAGGGCACAGCAAAAATACACATTTCTTACGGTTTTACACTTGACATTTCCTTGACATTTTCCCTACACTGCTAGGCTATTCCCGGTTCCCAACTGTTTTGCAAATTTATCATAAAATTGAAGTCTTCCGTTACACATAATTAACCAACCAATAAAACTGTCTATTCTACTAACAAACATTTGTCTATATATACCTATGAGAAGTCAATGATAAGCAGGTTAATCAAAGATTTGGTTCAAGTTTAGATGTATATTTAACTTAATAGATTTCATGTGGTGCTGCAGCATAGGAAGGTAAAACAAAACAAAAAAATTCTCTAAAGACCGCAGCATCCTCAGCCTCCTCTAGGACAAAAGTAAGTTGCTAGAAACAGCAGAAGTGTTGCGAATGTTGTCCAGCCAGGTTTCAATCACAGTACCCTCTTCTTGAGGATGCATTTACATAAAGCACAAAAGTTCTGCCTCCACTTTCGACCTTCAGCAAATTTGTCATGGAGTAAACTCTAGAAATGCTAATCCTCACACTTCTCCAACCAGAATAGCCTCTATGCCAAATGGGACTTGTGTTAGTCAGAATAAATGGGCATATATGTTTAAACACCTTGACTATCACTCAAAAGGTATCAAGCTTCCACTGAAATCCAGACAACTACTGCATCATTCCACAACACAGGGATTACCCCTTCTCCACTATCAGAACCAACACCCAAAGAAATAAATTTCTCCAATAGCACGACAGTCACTGCAATATGGCTACACATCTCCTGGTAAAAATAAACACACCTCTGGACTGACAGAGATAAAGCAAGTGTAAAATATAATGTTTCCTAAGGAGAAAGATGTGTTATGTACAGATGTGAGCAGAAAATACACAAGGTATTTTCAAATGCCCCAAGAACACTTCCAACTTTTTTTTTTAATGGTTACAAAAAGTGAAGAAAAGGTTTAAATTTTTTAAAGGATTTTTAAAAGCAAGTATCACCTACTTAACCACATCAAGTCTTTTAATACTGGAAAACAAAGCTCCAAAAGTTGACATACTCTCAAAAACATTATGCATCTTTCTGCCAAAAAAAATAGGAAGCCAAGATGAGCATTCAACATTAGCACTTAATTTTGGGTGACTGGTGCAGGCTGCAAGATTCACAAAGTTCTTTCCAGGTTACGGTGTTTTGCAACAGAACAAAGGAAAAAGGCAAGTATACATTTGTTTAATTTTAGCCCTTTTCTCAGAAAATAAACCACTACTACAGTAATTAACTGCAGATTGGCCTGAACTGCTCTGCAGCCATTCCAGCTTACTAATTAAATATGCTCTCACAGCCGTAATAAAAATTCTGGGAAACCTCTGGCCAAAGAGCAGCTTTCTCAGGAGGGGAGCAAAAGTCAGGAAAAAACTTCATTCAGAACACAAACACTAACAAAATTTTTTCAACATGCTCCAGATTTTTCTAACTCAGTGACACCAACTGCACTTCCTAGGATTTTTTTTCTCCCCTACCCTTCTGTTTATTCCATTCAGAATATGTTTATTTTTTCAGGAGTTTACACATGAACTCAATGGACAAACAACCTGTCCATTACAAAATATGTTCAGGTTTATAGGATAATTTTTTTTTGTCCAAACCAAACAAAGGTAGGATTGGTGTTACACACTAGCTTCGCTGAACATTATACCACCTCAAACTTGCTTGCTAAAAGAGTAACACTTCTAAAGCATTGTCCTCTGCTGATATAGTCAGTTTCTACTACAGCTCACCATTTAAGAAAAAACACAAAAAAACCCTAAATGCAAAAAGAATGCAGATGTCATTCAAAGCAAAATAAGTGCCATTTCATTCGGCACCTCTGGCTCTCTTCACATCTACACAGTTCGATTATGTTCAACACCTCTGAAGAAACATGGTGACTGCTCCTCAGAGGGGAAAAAATTAGAGAGAAAGGGGGAAAAAAAATAATCCCACATGGTTTTCACCACTACTCTGCTGAATCAACAGGGAGCAGATTCCCAGATGGCATACATTAGTAAGTACTGCACAAGTCAATGAAGCTATGTCAAATGATACCACTCAACTGCATTATCTTTTGAGCTCCTTGTAAACAAACAGGAGCAGATTCCGAGTATTTGTGATAATACATCATGTTACTGTCTCCATATGTTTAAACATTTTAGTAGAAGGTACATATGGACCACTCTTCCCACTCACTGTAATTCTCTCCCTCCTGTTCCTCATTCTTCACATATACCATATCTTCTCAGGCCACTGTCAAGCCAATTCAGAAAGGAATAAGGATACGTTTTCATTAAAAACGTTTTGTGCTTAGCTGCCATCTGCTTCTTTATCAGTCTCCAAATCCTCACATGCCTTTTCTGTGGTTTTCAGTTTCACACATTCGGAAGCTGAAAGTTTTTTTCCATTGTACTGTGAAGCACAGCCTGCATGAGCTATTGTTTTTCACGTCAAATTTGCTGGTTTTGAAACAAGTGCTTAATGCTCGTGGCCCCAATCCATGCTCTCTCCACAATGCCAATTAAAACCTACTTTTTTAATGCCAGTGACATATCTAAGCTTAATGGTACCTCACACACTTCAGATCCTCACCTTCATCATTTTAATGGGAAGCACAGGTATATCATCCCCTTTGTGAAGCACTATAATTTATTCTCTCAGAGGGAGAACCCAGACTTCCAGGCCAGCTCTTGTCTGATACATAAGCTGCAGTTAGAGCCATTAGCCCTTCACAGCAGGTATTACCAGCCTGTGCTCCCCACAGCCAGACTCCTGATCTTTCTTTTATCTGAGTACAAAAGAAAGGGTTTCAGCTAACCATCGACAAAAAGTATCTCCAACTCAATTGGGGAGTGAATGGAAAGCAGACAAATAGTAGAAGAGGAGCAGACAAATAGTAGAGAAGGAGAGACAGTGGAGGGCAGTGACAAGCAGAGTCCCTCAAGGCTCAGTCCTGGGACCAGTCTTGTTCAATATCTTTGTCGGTGACATGGACAGAGGCATTGAGTGCAACCCTCAGCAAGTCTGCTGATGACACCAAGCTGTGTGGTGCAGCAGACACGCTGGAGGGAAGGGATCCATCCAGAGGGACCTGGACAGGCTGGAGAGGTGGGCACAAGCCAACCTCACGACGTTCAACAAGACCAAGTGAAGGGTCCTGCAGCTGGGTCGAGGCAATCCCAAGCACAAATCCAGGCTGCGCAGTGACTGGCTAGAAAGCAGCCCTGAGGAGAGGGACTTGGGGGTGCTGGTGGACAAGAAGCTCAACATGAGCTGTCAGTGTGCACTTGCAGCCCAGAAAGCCAACCAGATCCTGGGCTGCATCAAGAGAAGTGTGGCCAGCAGGTCGAGGGAGGTGATTCTCCCCCTCTACTCAGCTCTGGTGAGACCCCACCTGGAGTACTGCATCCAGTTCTGGAGCTCCTATTACAAGAGGGATCTGGACATGCTGGAAGGTGTCCAGAGAAGGGCCACCAGGATGATCAGAGGGCTGGAGCACCTCTCCTATGAGGAGAGACTGAAAGAGTTGGGGCTGTTCAGTCTGGAGAAGAGAAGGCTCCAAGGTGACCTTCTTGTGGCTTTCCAGTATCTGAAGGGGGCCTACAAGAAAGCTGGGGAGGGACTTTTTAGGATCTCAGGTAGTGATAGGACTAGGGGGAATGGAATAAAGCTGGAAGTGGGGAGATTCAGGCTGGATGTGAGGAAGAAGTTCTTCACCATGAGAGTGGTGAGAGCCTGGAATGGGTTGTCCAGGGAGGTGGTTGAGGCCCCATCCCTGGAGGTGTTTAAGGCCAGGCTGGAGGAGGCTCTGGCCAGCCTGATCTAGTGTGAGGTGTCCCTGCCCATGGCAGGGGGGTTGGAACTGGATGATCCTTGCAGTCCCCCTTCCAACCCTGACTGATTCTATGAAACACTTGAGATGTAGTTAAGAAGCAAAACAAACACTACACCCATACAGTATAGATCGTACATCTGCTGGTTTTGCTATTGCTTTTCCACAAAAACAGGTTGCTTAATTCATTTCTTATGGCCTGAACGAATGCCAGAGTGTGTTATGAAGCATTACCTTGACTTGTTTGAAAGACAAAGGTTATAGTAGACAAGAGGTCCTGAACTTCCAGGCAGGCTTTCCAGGTTCAAATTCACATTTGGATTATGCAGGCTTATAAAGGCACAATGACTATGACAGCTGACCTCCAAACTTACTCATCAACTAAATAAATATAGAAAATAACAGAAGTTTTATTCACGTTAGACCAATGGACAAGTGAATCAAATGTGCCATCAGAGACATCTTTCAACAGGTACAGCAGAAACAGTTTTTCTGGTTCTCACATCAATCACTAAGCAAGGTGACAGGCAGCTCCCATAAACGTTTCTAGCAGTCAGAACTGCCAGAAAGAAAAAAAAAAAACAACAAAAAAACACCAAACAGAAGGCCATAACGTTATTTGTACGCCCCAAAGCACAACCACTGATGCATACAACTTCAGTACTTTCCTTTTATCTAGAAAGATTCTTCCAAGTGGATCTGTACAGTTGGTGTTTGATATGCCAAAAGAAAAGTTGGTGCAAGTCAGGGAGATGACAGGTCAAACCCAACACAGCACACTGCAGCTCCAAAGCCAGCAAACTTACTAAGGCTGCTGCCTTGGGGCTCTCGAAGGTAAAGAAATGTACACTACACAGAAACCAGGGCAACAACACCGGCAGAGAGGCTGCTGAGGCTTTATGCCAAACCTTAAAAGAAAAAAAAAATTAAAGCTACAGCTTATTTGCAGCTTATTCCACTATAGAATTGTCAATGAATCATTCTAGGCCAAACACAGCATATCCTTTCCCCTCTCCTCCCTCCACCCTCAACATTATTCCTGCACAAGTTATATTGAAGGAAACACAGGGTTCCTTTGTTTGTGAGCAAGCAAAAGAAGGAAAAAAACAACTTCCACTCAACAGAAAAACTAAACAGAAGCCAGGCTACACAAGTACTAAGTGTTCCCACAAAACATTTACCCACCAACCTTAGATCTTTCCGCGTAAAACCTAAACAAGGACAAAAGAGATTTAATACACACTCCTCTACAGATACAGAGCAGAGAAAAATAAAAAGGCATAAAGAACCCTGGGTGATAGGCTGCTTTCAGTTTAACATTACTGTGACACATGAGGAAAATGTCAGGGTTAAATTAGATACTACAGTAGTAAAATGTTCCCTAGAAAATAACATAGGTCTCATCTCTACTGGTAGGAAAATGCAGATTGAAATACTCGGTCACTTGAAAGTCTGTTTTTTTCAGTTCTTGTGTCATTTTATACTGCAAGAATCCTCTCCAGATCAGGAGTTCATTACCAAAGCATCCAAGCAATATAGGAGGAGAGACAAAAAGCTTCGTTTTTGAACATCTGCACATTTATACCTCCCTTGTTTTAATTCAAACCAGCAGTACTTTGGGGCTAGTTTTTTTCTTTTAGATGAATGGCTGGCAGATTTAAAGTCTTCTTCCTCAAAGTCAGTGGCTTATCAGGGCAAACAGATTAAACAGATCCAACCTTCTCACTCTTTCTATTGATTAGAACTTGATCGTTTCTTTATACACTCTACATCCTAAATTACTGTCAATCTCCACTGTTTTTCCACAGTGTAATGCTCTTACAAGCTTTTCAAGGCTCTTCCTCAGTGCTTGCTTTCTTCTTCACAATCTCCCACAAAAGGAAGATGAAACCATATAGGAAAAGAAAACATTACATACAGCCTTGCCTTAAAAGTGCTGCCATCATAGCATAACAATAACCTCGTTTTATTTAAATGGATCTCTTCTCATGTGCATTTGGGATACAAACTATTTCAACATTCCCCTAGAAGTCAATGAGTTTTTCTTGCACGTTACTTTTGTCTACACCAAACTGCTAGAGCATAAAACAGAAGGTGGGTGAATTGTTATATCTCATTAAATACACTCTTAAGTTACATGCATTCAAACCACTGGAAGCAATGAGACAGGTTATCCTCTGTAGACAACAGTTACACTCTTTTAAATGAAGACATAAATTTGGCCTGCAGAAGCCTAAAAACTCACAGCAACAGCCAGTACGAAAGCAATGCAGCTCAATTCCCTCACCTTGGACATGTCAGTGCCTCCCAGTATCAGGCTGAGGGGTTTTCTTTCCTTTGTTTAAAAACAAATTGTAATTTCTGTAAGAAGTAATACCTCAAAGTATTTTGTAGGGTTGTTTCAGCTGGAACTGCCCTACAAGGTACTTTTATTTCAGTTCTAACTGAACATCAGGGCTTCACAAGAAACTGATGAGCCACTCCAATTAAAAAAAAAAAAATCAGCATTCCCACTGAAGGTAACCTGAATATCACCCTGTTCCTGTTCACCCTCACACTGTGGTGTTTCCTATCATTACAGAAGCTTTGGGCCAGAGAGCAAATGGAAGTCAGGAACTGTTCCTCCCAATGATGACTGCTTGTAAGTAAGTACTGATACTGCAGTGCTCAGCTTTCGTAAAGTTATAGGATGAACTCACAAAGCCTGCCATGTGATCATGTTATGTGAGTAAAGTATGTATTTGTTTACTCTATTTTTAAAACGTGAGAAGAGGTCAGATTTTGGGTTTGCTATCAGAAAGACAGAAACCATGTCATGACAGATAAAAAAAAAATGGGAAAGAATAATTTCATTGAGAGTCCATTATCTACTGACTCTCTAATACTACAAACTGTGCTACATAAACTGATTTCAGTATAAAGGTTCTTATGCACAGAATTTGCCATTACAGGAATTTCTGAAGGTGCATGCCAAGGGAAACAAAGAACAAAATCAAAGTAAGTCCAGTTAACAGCTTCAGTATGGTAATGACTCTCGCACACCTGTAACATCACTTCAGCAAGCAGGGAGATGGCATTCAACAGCCACCTCCTGCCAAAGTCTTAGAGGGAGGTAAAAGTGGTTCCAGCTTTGCTGTAATGGCTTTAGTTCTGTATTTACTTTGCATCTTTTCCATGGGGAAGCAACCTGGAAAATTTGTAAGGAGTTATTTTGGTAGTGGTGAGTTTGGTTTTGTTTTTAAAATATATTTTAAGAATGAGGTGACATGATCCTTCACTGATTGGGGAGCAGTCTATTTGTGTGGTAACTGGGTAACTCATGCAGACTACAAACAACTAGAATAAAAGTTTAGTTTGCTGAAGAGTTTAAAATAAACTGCAAAATTTAACCTTTACTCATAAAGAGGTAACAAAAACACTGTTCAAGTCTTACTTTTCTGGCAGTGGTTGGTGGTCCAGCAGCGGTAGTTGTACTCATTGTTAATAGATGTCTTCTCACACAATGGCTTCTCTTCCATTGTTCCAGGACACAAGTCCCCACATTCCTTTGGAGGTTTATTCCCAACAATGTAGTTATTGGACACTGCATCTAGGATAAGAGACCAGTCCACTGTGGAGAGGTAACACAGGTCAGAGTTCTTCTCAATCCGTATGGCCCCACGGGTTATGTTCCTCAAGTTGTGAAGCCCAATCTCTTTGAGATTTGTCATTTCAAAGATGACCAAGGCATAGTTGTAGAAGAGGTTCCTCCCACGAATGACTGTGAGATTGGGGAAGAGATCACTGAGGCTTTCCAAGCCAGCCACACGGAACAGCAGCAAATAGTCAGTTATGACAGTGAGCTTTGGGAAGCGGAAGTTGCTGTAATCCTCTGCTTTAGAGATGAGCAGGATTCGAAGAAAACCCTCGATCACCGTACAGTTCTCCAGGCGTTTCAGCTCATGGATATCATTGCGAATGTCAACATTTGGCCCGCAAACTGAAAGAAAAAAGGAGAAAGGACAGTTAGTACATAAAGGATTTTTAAGCTTTTTTGAAACTGGAGCTCAATTCCAACGGCCATAAAATTTTCAACTTCTTAATCAGGTTGAAGTTTTTTAAAAGAAAATAAGTACTTGATTTACACCTGCACTGAATATTCATCTCATTTAACCAATCGCTATAAACACTACCAGACCAGCACAAAGAGGCACCTATCTGTATTCTGCAGCAGACAAAGAAATACTGTTGAAAGGAGCTGTGTTACATTGAGGAGCATGAAGATAAACGAAATGCATTTGCAAACCCTGCTTGAATTACATCACGACTTTTGTGTCCAGACCAGGGGTTCAGCCACATGACTTCAGACAAGTTAGAGGTAATACATACATCACTAATTTACCCCTCCACCTCCCTTAAGATACATGCATATAAAGGGTAACACTTTCCTTATGATTACAACTTGCTCTCACACGACTCTTTCTTCCCAAGGTCACAAACCAGACTAGCCCTAATCCTTGATGGCTAGTCTTGCAATAGTTCAGCAATAAACACAAAATCCACGGAGAACTGCTTGGCACTTCCTGCACTGTGACTGAGAACAAAAGTCCTTGGACTTGTAGCAAATACAAGTTCCTGTTTGCAATTCCACTGAACCAAGTTTCACTGATTTTGGCACCAAGACATAAAAAAAGATTCTGGAGTTCTAAGAAACACTGGATAAGTGTACTTACCAGAAGAAACAGCATCACAGTGAGCAATCTCCCTTGAAATCAACAGACTGAACTCAATGCACTCAAGAAAACAACCAAAAGGGATTATTCCCTTAGTAAATTTATGTATTAAATACTTTCATATTAGCAGGTATCACAATAAAAAAATTTAGGGAGGCTGGAAGAAAATGTGTGCTAATAATTGGACACATAAAAGGCACACTGATGTAAAACAAAACTACAGAGCATATGGAGCTGTTCTTGGAAACCCTCAGAACTGGTCTTCTGTTGAAAACAGGGAAAAAAGATTTCCCCAGAACAGATAATGAGCTTCTTGTAAGCAAACAGCAAAATGCCAATTTATTTAAGCAACCCCAAACTTAAATAAACCTCAAGCAATTCAGTTTTGCAGAAAGGCTCTCTTTTTATGCATGCTAGGCTTAATTATTTTAACATTGTTTCCTTAGACAAGGAGAAGGTTTAAACAAACACTGGAGCCAAAAAACTTGAATTCTAACCCAGACAAATTGTCCAGAGATTCAGAAATTGCACTGACAATAGAAAGCAATCCTTTCATCCCACAATACTTATCTAAGACTAATAACTTAAGCTAACAAAGACTCCAGAACATGAGCATGCTAAAACCACAATAACTCTAATATCCAAAAAGGACTTGAAGAGTTTTAAGTCTTTCAAAGACTACAGGACTTTCTTGTTAGAGGGACAACAGGAAAAAAACAACAGGGTGAGACCCGTGTTAAGAAACAAATGTTTTCTACACAATTATCTAATCTTCCTTCTGTAAAGGAAGCAGAAGCTACTAAAGCAGAAGCTACTAAAATGTGACTTGCCACACTCCAAGTGCAAGAAAGTTAATTCCCTACACATTTTAGAAACAAAAACAACAAATAAAATGCAACATGAAAAACACCCCATGCCACCAAAGCTAATGTACCAACACTAACGCTTCACCATCATGACCAGTGAGACAGGAAATTTAATATACAGTGACTACAGAACAACTGCATACAAGTGCCTGGAATGTGTCAAGACTTTAACTTTGAGAAAATACTTTTTGAAGTGTCCAAGCAGGCATCACCAGCTGTAGGAGCCAGATGGGAGAGGGAACATTAAAGAGCTCCAAGATGGTGGATATTGTAAGAGATGTACTAAGCATGTGCAACAGAAGTGTGGGCTTCTCTCCTTAATCTGTAGGAAAAACAAGTTCAAGCTCAATGAAATTCCTTTGAAGCTGGTATGCACATCTTGCTCTCCATTTCTGAAAATTTCTTCTGAAGAACCATCCCTCCACCCACCCTCCTCAAGGGACAGTGCCCTCTGCCCAAAGGACAGCCCAACAATAACTTGAGTATGTTTGCACTTCGATGTTGGGCTTCTCTTTTTTAAGAGGCAAGCCAGAACACACAGCGTTTTCCCAATTAAGCTGGTTCAGGTTCTGCCTCTACCTGCTAGCAAGACAAGGTGAGCAGTATGGTTCCTGTTGTGGCAAAGCAAAAGTAGCAAAATTCATTTCACTGCCATAAAATTTTAGAAAGTCTAACTGCTCCAAGCCCTTTATTTTGTGAAAGAAATAAAATTTGCACTTGCTCTGACATTTTGTAGGCAAACTTCCAGAGTGATGGGTTTAAAAACAGCTGAGTTACAATACCCTAAAGAACAATTTGTAAGAGAAATGGCAGCAACCGTTAACAAAAGCAGTATATCTGTCCATGTTTCTATTCTAAGGCTGGTCTTTAAAAGTCATACTGCTTTTAGCTTTATGTTTGTTTCAGCTTGAAAGTTACTTAATTCTAGCTATTTAATGTTTTTATAAATCAATGAGATCTCTAGAACTTTATGGCAAAAGTATGCACTCACTTCCCTCAATTATGAAACATCATCCCCTCAATATGGAAAAGGATGAAGTCCACTGGGCTCCAATGTTAGAAAGTGATTTCAACTGAGTGTGCTGTTGACGGCTTTAAGAACTTAGTAGCTCATCTAGTGAGCTATGTTTTTCAGGACTTCATGCACATAATGAGAACTACAGAAACCCAAACATCAAATAGGACAAGCATCTTGGTCCAGACTGACATTTGGAAAAAAGTGGTTCCAATTACAGCAGATTTATCTTCCTTTTTTTTTTTTTCCCAAAATTCTTTGAAGTTCACATTGTTCATGGAAGTTAATTACACCATAATGCATCATCTTTTTCTCACATTTTTCTCCCTGATCCAAGAAGGATTATATGAAACAAATTAATCAGAGCTCAAAGTCAACTAAAATTTCCATTTGGCTATGCTGTGTTTTCTTTGGATCCCATTTTAGAGAAAGCATATCTGGACTTAAAATCTAAACCGGTCTGTCAAGCACAATGAAGTGCACATAAAATGCTCTTTAGAGCATTTATACTCCATTTAATAGTTTTCAATATTCCAGTTTACAGAGGTTTTTTTAATATGACTACTATGATTTACCTGTGATTCATGTTTAACTCAGAACTGGAAAGCAACTAATATGTATTTCTTTTGCTCACTAACTGAAAAGTGCAACATTTGTTTATTGCCCTGCCACAATATTTCTGGGTAGATTATAAACATCCAGGATAATTACCAAGAGTCACATTCATGTCATTGCCATTCAGCTGCTTACAAATCTCCAAGCCTTTCCTTCAACTGCCTATCACTTCTCAGACTTATTCTAAACTAAGTACCTACTTCTGAGTGCGAAATCAAGCTCTTGAAAGAAATATGCATTTGTTTGTCTAAAAGATAACTCCCTAATACAGTAAAATACCAAAGATAAACAAAGCATTCTTTACCTAGATGAACACAAATGCCTCCCTGGAAGGAGCACTTTAAGTCCAAAAGCACTGAGCTTCACCTACTATCCAACAAGAAGCCTGCTTGCTCTTTTTTTTTTCTGGGAGCATCTGAGCAGCAGCTGCAGGGCATGTTCATATCCAGAGGTTACAGAAAAACCCACTGCACACCACCACCTTTCTGAGGACTTGCAGCCCATTCCTAGCCAGAAGACAGATCTAAGCCTGATCATGTAACTGAGAAGTGGTCAATGAACTACGAGGAAAATTGACTGTACATAACAGGTTCATAGGAGGGAAGTATTTAATGCGACCTGCAGCCTATTCCTTGATCTGGCAGAATCTCCTGGAAAGTCTCCTTTCTAAGTGCTGCTGCAGGCCAGGGCATCAAGGAGCAGAACACACATTGCACAGCACACCGGTAGGGAGTTGACACAACCAAGTACACACAGACAGGGCAGACTAAAGCAAAGGCTGCGTGTGATAGAAAGAGCTCAGTGATTCAGTAGTTTCTTCTCAGCTGTAACTATGATTTGCTAATGCTCACATAACAAATTAATTGCTATAAAGTGTTAGAAGGCATGAATGACAGTTCACACAATTCTTCCGTAAGAGAAGAATTAATTTCCTACAAAAAAAAAAAACATCATGGTATAGTTCTTGCTTTCAAATGTTGCATGCCTCCCAGTTACCCTGTTTAGAAGTCCTAAAGAAACACAACTGTTTAGGTTTTTCTTGTAAAACAAACAAACAGAAAACTACAAAGACAAAAGCAACCAACCAAAAAACACACATTCACACATTAAGCCTTTCCTTTGGCCTTTTACTTTTCTGGGTAATGTTAAAGGGTTGTACCACACTGAGTAGTCTCAGTATCCTCTGAACTAGCCAGAAGTTAAAGATGGAGCAATCACCACTATCTGGCACTCTCAACATCAGAAAGTCTTTGACAAAGCACCACCAAGGCAGCTCCGAGTCATTGAGTCAATCCAGCACAACCCTTTTGCAAGCCTAAGTCTTCTTCAACCTAAACCTGCTCCAGCTGGGTCAGGCTTTCCCTAGCAACAGACTTGCTCAGCCTGTGCAGATATTTACATTTCTGAAATGAGAATCAGGATTGAGTGCTTGCTATTAACACCTAACAAGCAATCATGAAATCAACTCCTGTTCACCTTTCCTTTGTTGTATATACTCATGGTGTGTTACCAAAGCAAGTTGTGATTTCCTTTTGTTTCCCCTCTTCTGTTTTCCTTTTTGTGAAAACTGTTTCCTTTACTTCAGAGTACAGATAGAAAAACTTTCTCTTAAATTAGAAGCCTGGATATCTTCAGCTTTTCCATTTAAAAAAAAGTATCCCCTTATATTGGTCGCTGAAAGAAAGCACTGAAGGTGCAAAAATTGTTCTAATTCCACACTGTCTTCCTGACCAGGGGTTAAAACAGCTGATCCAAGGACAGTCTGAGCCGCATAGTTCAGAAGGGTTCTTTCAAGGCAGGGCATGAGGTTGCTCAACTTGTCATCTACCCTGAAATTCGGTACAGCAGTAACAAGTGCAGTATGAGACCATCAGTGCTGGATGATTTGCTACACAAAGAAGGAACTGTGAGGCTTAACTTAAAAAAAAAAAATAAAACACACACCATTGTGGCTAGTTCTACTTTTTAGAGAATAGCCTGCTCATGCCAGCAGAAGAAAAAAAATCTTACCTCACCAGTAAGGGCTTTTGCTGATCACACTCCACTTCAACAGGAGGTCTGCTTTCCCAGACAGCTACTGCTACTCCCTGGTCAGCCAAGAGCTAATGCTACTGAACACAGCAATACTGCTCTCTCCCAAACTCGTCTAATGAAAGAAGCTTGACCACATCACCCTCCAGTAACATCAGCTCAGAGCTGATGGGAGCTCAGAGCTGGGCCTTCCTGGGAGATCAGCACATCTTCTGAATAGTGTTGTTATTTATTCCCAACAGAGCTACCTCTTTTCCATCATGTGTTTTTTAATTTTAATCTATGGCAGGTCTTTACTGAAAAAAAAAAAACCAAGTTTGAAACAGCTACTGAATGTCGCTGCAGGCCAGCAGCCCTCATCCCAGATCCACTGTATGCTGCCTCCTTTTTAAGGCAAGCATCTCCAGAGTTACCATCCCTCTCTCCTAACAACAAAGAACAGTTTAAGTGCATTGAATGACTTTAGCTCTGCATATTGACATCTTTACTATCTACTGGATCAGCCCAATAGAGGGGTTGTCTAGCACACTGGAAAAAGAGGGAAGGGGAAAAAAGGCTCCAAAAATTCCTCACAGACACTTAAAGGTTAAAGAATAAATGACTGATGACAGCATCTTCATCTCCAGGTTATCTGAAAAACTGATTAGAATCAGGTTAGGAAAAAGGAACCAAGCATACACTAAAGCCCCTCAGCAGATAAGGAGCCTCTTGTCTACACAACTGCAATTCCTCAGAAGAGAAGCAGAAGTACAGATCAGTAGAAACAGAGTGAATAGTCTGAAAACATTACCCCATACAGATTATAAACAGGGAGAAGTAAAACTTAACCCTAACGTCACTCTTCATTTTTACTGTTAACTATTATGCTTGTTTTAAGACAACCATCACAACTGTCATACAGGCCTGAAGAAAAGTCTTTCAGTCTTCTTCTTCAGTCATCACTAAACAGCAAGGTACTGCAGTCGATGGCCTGGTCTCAAGCCTAATTTGTTGCTGTAGTTTCACTCCAAGACTTGGAAGTATTCTGAGAAGGAACTGATTAGCAACCACAATTTCCTTTCAAGCCCAGGAAAACTTCCAGTATAGCTACACCATCTGAAGATGCAGAGGGAAAGAAAAAAAATTACTACAGAAGTCTAAGAATTCTTTAATTGCACACTATACAAAGAAGAAATTAAATGTGGAGTTCACAGAAATCAGTGGTTGGAGAGATTGCTTATGACACTTTACATTAACACAGAATTCTACCACCCACTGAGCTCTTGGTTTTGCCTTCATAGTGACACTAAAATATATATTTCATTCATAGTGTCTTTAATGTACTTACACACAGCCTCCCACAAAATTTCTGTACTCTCTAAGCTCACCTATCCTGCATGTGTCACATCAATCACTAGATCTCTTCCCGAGGAAGCCAGGTTCTGTATTACCTCTTGGGATGTCAGAATCGCTAACAAGGAAGGAACTAAACCTACACCACATGATTCAAGCTGTCTCCCTAAACACTGAACTATTCCTTTTCATCAAATGCACTACATAAACCACTTGATGTTTACCAAGACCCGATGAAGTTATAGCTCTCTATATGGCAGGGGAAAGAGAATAGATAAAAGGCACCCCAATGTCAACAGAACAGAAAATGTCAACCATTTTAGCTTTAGCCAAAGAAGTCCACAATTTAATTTTATCTTCCATATTTCTAGCACTAGCACAATGCTGCTATCTTTGGCTTGCAAACCATGAAAGTGAATACTCTAATCCAAACATAAAACAACTGTTTCCATTTGAATATAAGTCTTAAGAACATTCTTGTTCACACACCTAAGGCCCAGGAAGGGGGCTTGGGGGTTTCCTTCATTTAATTAGAAGTTAAGGACAAAACCAGACCACTGTGATCTTCTAAACACATAGCATTACAATGTCTGTTTCTCAGAAATGACAAGGTAATCTATTAATTTACCTTGAGTCACTCCTACTCCTAACAACCTTTCACGAAATTCCTCTCTCCCAGATTTGAAAGGACAAAGTCATGTCACAGGAAGCCAGTCAAATTTGGCACAAATACCTTAAAAAGCAATTAAATTCCCCATCTCCACATGTGTTTTCATCTCCTATAGTCCTCACAAAAAGATACACATCCTACTTTCATTTTCTTCTACCACTCTACTAACTATACATTTCAAATCCAAGGGTCACTGTGTTACCAAGCTGACCAGAACAAGTCACTCACAAAAATAACACACAGAAGGACTACAACCCACATCAAACTCAAACTGGCTCTGCCTTTTCACTCTTGCAATTCCAGCTGTCATTGGCTAAAGATATCTCTGGCATTGCTGCTTCCCATGAACTTCCTCCAACTTCCCCATAAGTTTGCACACACACACACACACACACAAAAAAAAACCCAGAATAAATCATGTTTCTGTCCCTCATCTCACCTGCTTTCTCTCTGCCAACATTTTACTTTGAATGTCAACAGGAACAGCAGCTTAGCAAAAAATGGAGCCAACAAAATGAACTGAATCCCTTTAATAATACCGATTGATGCCTTCTTTACACAGCTCACTAGAGCAAGCGGCTCTAGATTTAGCCTAGCTCACGTGAAAACATCCTCATGACAAAGTCATCCCCCCAAATTAATCCTCTCTCACCAAGACTTCACTGACCCAACACATCCCTCAGGAGTTCCTCTGAAGCCACATCTATTACCTCCTGGTACTGAAATAGCATAATGTGAGTGGCTCAGCTGACATGGATTTCTGTTCATCCTCATGTGTATCCAGGGTAAAAATGGAAGAAGGTATTGTAGAACTAGTAAGATGCAAGTGGCCGAGCTTGCATGATCACCCCTGAACCCCTGACTATCAAACTGAGTCGAAATAGCACCACAGATCAGAATTAGGTTATGACAATGTCTACAAAATTCTCTGCAACTCCACCAGAGAAGAAAAAAGGAAAGAAAAAGGAAAGAAAGGGGAAAAAAAGGAGAGAAAAAAAGAAAAAGACCACCAGAACACACAATAGAAAGATCAAACCCACAGAAAATTCCTTATCCATTAATGCCCAGTATAGGTTGAACACTGAAAGCCACTGCTTGAGCATTGTGATTGAAGCTGAACACTCAAAACCTCTGGCAAGATGCTTCTGTGTATTTACAAGGAAAGTAAAGCTGTTTGAAGCACCTGCTGAATGCAGCTCCAGAATAATGCCATAAACAACCCTGCAACACTTCAGAGTCACAGTATGGTCAAGTGTGCTGGCTTGTGAGAAAATCATCTCAGCCAAACAAAAAAAAGTCCTTCAGAAGCATGCAGGTAATGCTTAAATCACTAACGAGAAGCTCCATCCTCACAGGAAGAAAGACTCACTTCAAACCCCTGCACTATCTTACCCTGCATTATCACTTCTCTAACACCACCACAAAGTAAGAGTATGTCATTCTATACAAAATACATAATACAGAAGTGAGTAGGTGGGGTGTTATGATCAATAACTAGGAGAGTAAAACATTTCTAAACCGTAATAGTAATGTTTCAACCCTATTCCAGCAGCTTCAGCCTAATGCCTGCTAAAGCAAAAATGGAAGACTGAAATTGCAAGCTGTTTATAACACTGAATTTATGTTCCACAATCTGTGATGACAATACAGTTTAACAGAAATTGTCTCTCCTGGGGACTGTTCTTCTCCACCTTTACCAAAAAAAAAAAAAAAAACAGCTGTATGCATGATTTTATTTATTTTTAAAAGAGATCTCTACACATCCAAGTGACTCAGCAACTGGCTGACAGAAACCTATGGGATATACACTTAGGTAGCCGGAATAAGCATCCAATTCTTCCAGAGTGAAAATCCATCATGTGGCTGGGCTCAGCAACTCACATTTACAGAGGCTTCACTATGCTTTTAGCTGCCTGCTGAGTTGCAATCCAGCAGTAATCTTGGAAAGCCACTGCTCTTTCAAGGCTTTGGGGAACCTTCTTCTTTTGTTTGCTTTCTAATCACTGACCAACCAGGCCAGATCATTTAGCCTTCATTAGAAACAAACTGACAAAGCAGTATCATAATATGTAATTGCATCCAAAATGGTCAGCAAAAGGATTTAATAGCGAGTCATCAGGAAGTTACATGCACAGAAAAACTACTCCTCACAATATGCAACACATGGCCCTACTACCCTGTACTAACCATCCCTTACATGATCAAATGCAGAAATCCTACGTTCTCTGGTCTTCTGCAGTAAGGTTTGTTTTCACAAACAAAACAAAGACTTCCATTAATCCTGTACTTCCACCTGAACAGAGATTTAAGATAGTGTAAAAAACAAACAAACAAAAAAAAAAAAAAAAAAAACAACCCACCGTCACCTAAATGTACAGAAGGAAAAAAGAAGGATTAAAACCAAAAAAACACCAACACAACAGTGCTATCAGGAAAACCTCCCACCTCTCCCTTTACATGGCAGCTACACAGCTTAAAATCACATAGTCATGCTATAACCTGCATTCTCAAGGCAATTAAAATATGACCAGCTTACAATCCCTGAAAAGGGCTTTAGAGGTATTAAATTACATACATGCAGGTGCTGTGAGGCTTTCCAGTTATGAACTAACTATACTGAAAAAAAGAACCTTTCTCTCCAAATACAAGGTAAAACACAAGAGTTGGCACCAGAAAGGTGACTGGTGGTTCTGTTGCACCAAAACACAATTTAAGGCAAATATAAACCAAAGTAGCCACACCAGCAGAGCTCTTTTCTTCTGGCCAACTGGATGCTTTTAACTCACTTTTAGTGTCACAAACATAGCTCAACCAAGGAAAACTGGTTGTCCTTTATGCTTCAAACAACAGCATTCACACAGGAGGATCACAGCACAACAACCAGGGAAGTAAGGAAGAAAGACCCACACAGTTCTGTGATACCCACAAAGGTGAGTCTTGCCACAGAGCACCCTTGATACACACAGGTGAGAGCCAGATAACCACTGCAAAGCATGAAAAGCTTGGGTCCCTGTAGGAACAGTCAGCTACCAGAACTCCAAGATTTTTTTTAATCTGAAGATGGAAAATACCCTCCAATCCTAAATATACGATTTTCGATGTATCTTTGCAGATCTGTTCAGCAACTAATTGACCTTCACTGTGAAATAGTGAAAATAATTTTTTTTAAATAAAAAAAATTATACACCTTGTTAAAAAAGTACCAATAGTGGTTTATTCCCAAGTGCTTGCCCACAGTTAGCTCTTAAGTTCAATGTGACATTTCAGCCCATACTCTTCATTGTACATTTAAATATTGCCCAAGACATTCCTTGCATTTCCAACCCTTCATACAGTATTCAGACACTGCCTGTAAGCACTGTGGATGATGCACAATGTGACAATTCTAGTTAACTCAAGGGTTTAGGCATTTAATCAGCCTAGCTCGACTGAGTTCTAGTGTTGGCAACTGCAATTATTGTCACAATACCCACTTGTATTAGAAGACGGCTGAAATTGCAGAGCAAGCTGGAGAACTATCATCCATCCTCTGGCAGGTACTTCTGGATAGCCTGAGATGCAAAAGGATACCCTAATGCATTTCTAAAGAAACCCTCCCATGAGAAAACAATGGTGAGAGAACACAGCACAATTAATTCAGCAACTCAGCATCAGAGGTTATCTGTTCCGCTTGCCTTCTGAACCGAAACCGTGGGGAAGAGCATTGGACGAAAGGGATGCAAGAAGTTACAGATGAGACTTAAGAGGCAAACCAAACAGCAGTACCAAACCCGGATGCGTGAGAGACTTCCAATTTTAGGCACCTCTCTTTGCTGGGACACAGAAAGAACTACAGCATCATGCATCTCCCCCCCCCCAGTCTCCACGTAAAACCAGCTATTAAACCTGTAAAGGAAAACCTTTTCTGTACACCAAAGGATGTGCTGTGAAAGCCACCCATGCCCCTCCCCCCCAAAAAAGGAGTTTTGCCTATATTTACGATTTGCTTACCCAAACAGCATTAAGTCACACCAGCCAAACAGCCCCTGCCAACACAAACTGAACCTATAGGGAAGGTGTTCAATGGCATAACTGCACTGGGTAACAGTGCCACATATATATTTACACATGGCTATACTGCAGTTTGAAACCAAGCTTAATCTGAGAAAGAACATAAATAAACAGAAAACAAAGGTAAAATGGATCTGAACAGGAAGACAAAAACAAATAAAATCTCTTTTCCAACTGCTAGCTTGAAGGCAAAAATCATCTGGATAACACAGCTGAGGGACAGTCCTTGGCCTCACCTCGCTTGTCTGACGGCTCTACCTACTGCCCTCTCACTTCTGTTGTGAAAGAAAACCATGGTATTTGTGCGAGGTTAGTTGGTTCCATGTTAAGAAAACACATCTGAGTACGCTGTGCTTTTGCTTTACCACATGACAGCTTCATTCAACTTCAGATTCAGAAACCAGGACTTAAGTCTCATTTCTGCCACAGTTAACCAGCAATTTAGGACACAAAGAGAAAGTCATGAACTCACAGATCACCCCCACATCTGTGAAAGGTCACATACTGTCTTTAACAGAAAATGTTCTACTTGGATTTGGAAAAGGTGACCACTCAAAAAACAGAGACCCCAGTAACAGGAATGACTGTGTGGAGTGGCACCGCAGCCACAGTCATCTCTGGTGCCCTCTGTGTGAACAATAAAAGCAGATATGCCCCATCATCACCTTCCTGTACTCAGACTCACAGAACATATCTACCTGCCCATCCCTCTCCGTCTCCTTTTCCTTTCTACTTGCCCAAGACACAGGCCCACCTTAACACAAGCAGCAGCTACCAGTGTAAAATGCTTTTGTGCACCCCTAAATTAGAACATAGCTGTCCCAGCTGCTCTAGTTCCATCCAGCATCTTTCTTTCTAAAAGCCCATACCTACTACTCACTTCAGCTGAGAAAACCTGCAAACTACAAAGTTAACATACAGACATGTTTCCAACCTATATTTGATATGGAGAAGACAGGAAGGCAGCATCCTGCAAACAACACTGAAGAGTCATGCTTTAATCTCAGTTCAAATAGCCAGAGTCGAGTTAAACCAAAGAGGACAAATTAATCACAACAGAACTAAGTGTTGAAGTAGAGTCACTTCAGTTATGCTGCCCAAGTCTGAACAACATCTTCTCCAAACCCAAGTCATAATTTGATATTCTCACATTAATCAAAAAATCCCAACTAGGACAAATTATGCAGGAAAAAGTAAAGAAAAAGAGGTGATGTGAAGTAACCCACAGGTCAGTGTTCCTCCTCAAAATGCAAAGCATGGAACAGATGAAAACAAAGCAGGTGGTTTGTGGTTTTTTTGGGTTTGTTTTTTTTTTTTTAAAGAGACATCTGAAGTAATCCTTGTTTTGGTGTATGCACACATCCATCCTGGGGGATGTGAGACAAGAATCTGTCTTTGTGGAAAATATTAACTTACTACATATCATAAGAAAAAGATAGTAGCTAATGGACTAACAGATCAAGTGAGTTCCAGCCATATTAACCAACTCAAAGGATGGCATTTTATCTGAATAGAAAGGCTAGTCAAAAGGGAGTAATGAAGAAGATACTCATCAAAGAACAAAAAGCAGGTCTGAGCACAGAGCCAGCAGAAAGACTGCACCTTTAAAACTTACAAGTGAAGTGTGAAACAGACTGACAGGGAATTTTTTTACCACACAATGATCGGTATTACAATACACACAGAGATACGTATTTTTATCTTCATCTGTTTGACCCAGTGGGAGTTACAGACACTTTCCCACACTAATTCACATTCTTCAAGGAGAATCAAGATGGAAAAAACAAGTTGTAAGCATTTCAGGTTCTATCTCCTTTCAGCCCATTCCCACCAAATAATACCAAACCTATCTTAAGAGAACAGTACAGTAACAATTTGTGCTATTTGAGCACCTCATCACTAAAACAAAATACTTACAGCATCACAGCAAAAGGTTTCACCCACACCGTAAACCCAAAACCCAGTTGTTCTGCCAGTTCTTTCAAGTTGTTGCCTTTCCTTCACTGCATCAAAATCAAAGTATCTTTTAAAAATTCCTCTGAAAGGCCTGAATGAGTGTCTAAGCTTTCAAGATCTACTCTCTATAGCCTTGAACAAGAGCGACAGGAAACAAACCAATGGCTGCTTTTAAGTTTAAAAAAAAGAAAAAAAAAGGAAAAAAAAGAAGCAATTACTACTAGACCTATTACAAATGTGGAAACTGCAGATCAGGGAACAGGGAAGGAGGGGAACGAAACAGAAGGAAAAAATGTTTGATTTTCAGACAACCAACTTGAAAAATCCTTAGTTCACTGAACTTGTTTTCACATGTTTTGGAGGTCTTGCATTGCCTTCTGAAACATAACCAAGCTAAACGGAAAAGGGTTAATTACATCCCTTATGCTCCAGATAATTTCAGCAGGCCAGGCATTATGTTCTTCTGAAGGGCAAGTTGTTCTTTAATTTATTGTTTAAAACACAAACAAACACAAAGTGTCCAACGCTAATGTGGTGTTACCAGTTTTATTAAAACAAATGAAGGGCTGCAGACCTCGTTTAATGCTGTTCTCTTTGTCTGATACATTTTTCCCCTCACTTTTCTGTGATACAGATCAGAAAACTGACTAAGAAATCTGAATTCCAGGAGAACATCCTGCTAATTAAGGGAAAACAAGAGCACATTACTCTTGAGATGCTACAAAGCACCACATTCTAACACATTCTCCTTTGTCAGCACTACAGGCTTCTTGTCCTTTCGAAAGGTAACTGGTCATATTGATTTTTCTGAAACAGAAGTATTATAAAAATATTATGCATTTAGTTGGTTTAACAAAGTGCTTTTGTACTGGGGCATATCAACAGACAAGGTGTAAGTATCAAGGTGTGGCTTTCAGTATTGGAAGATTCTCTGCAAGCAACAGCTGGGAGAACTGCCACGATCACTCCTAATTAAGTTCTCCAGCAGCAGCTATAACCCTCCTTTTGAGTGTGGCAACTCTTAATTCTGAATTTACAACACCCTGAAGAAACATCATGCTTCTCTGAAAACTAGTGTCCCTTCGATGCTTTGTCAAATCAGTGCTCCATGTTTGCCCAGCTTTTTCTAGAGGAAAAATTCTTTACATCCGCTCACAGTAATTTACTTCTCTAGTTGTTCCCCTGCAAACAACAGACCAACAGAATCAGCTTTTCTGAAGGTGAAAACCATGCACATAGCCAGCCAAGAAGCCCGGAAGATTTTTGTCCTGTTTTGTTTAAAAAATTGAAAATCAAGTTTTTCTCAGACAACATGATGAACCATCTTTTTCTGCCGCTTTCTCAGTTTTCTACAATCTAAATATGGCAGCTTTAGGAAAAACTTGCACACACTTTCCAAGGAAAAAGTCTCATTCTCCTAGTTATTTGTTTTAACACAGTGCATCAGAACGAACATCCATGAAGTTTACAACATTCATCTGAAGAGTTGCAAGACAGAACACAGTCTTTTGCCTTTCAAAATACTTTTGAAAAAAAAAAATCTTTCACATCAGAATTTTGTGAGGGACCCATAAGGGACAGCCTTACCTCACACCTCCTCTTATTCCTCCATGGAACTAAACTAAGGTTTCCTAAAGTGATACTTTGAAAGCTTCTTCATAGCTTGCTTCCAAATGTAACTTGAAACAGTATATACCCTCCTGTTAATTTCTTCCAACAAATCCCCTTTCAGGAGAATTTGCTCTCACATATGCATTGTGGGCAGAGTTTAGTAATGTAACTTAATAGTTCCTGACAAAAAAAAAGGTTTTGCAACAGTAAATTCTAGCAGGGAGGGGAAAGAAATTTTACATCTTACCTGCACAGTTACCACAGTATTTCTAATTAGCATGTCAAGTGTGTTAATTCCATTTCATCATAAGAAAAGAACAAAGCTTCAGAATGCCAAGATCAACGATTCATCAACAGATAATCAATCACAAGTGATAACTAAGAAATGCAAGAATTTCTCCATCATACAACACTGTTGTCCCTACACCCTGTTTTCTGTGCCTGAGCAGTCTGATAGTCATTCTGCAGTCATGCTGCAGAAGAGCACCAGACTTTCAAGATAAACAGTACCTGGGAGCAGAGGGATTTCAAGATAAAAATCTTCCAAGCTCACTGACAGAAACACAGGTCAATCAGAAAACATCTCCAATACTGAGACAACTAATCAGAAGTCCAACCTTAAGTTTCTGGCAGTAGCAACTCTTCCCACCACCTTGCTGCAGAGCATATTTTAGTGCCCAGATGATCATTCCCTCAGGTAATCCAACTCAGACCATCGCACTTTCTTCAGAGCCCCCCATCTCAGACACACACCTGCCTCTATCAACATTTTTGTACTAACACCCAGAGCAGCATTGAATTACTTTACATAGTCACTTCCACATTCCACCCTCAAACTCCCCTCCAAGAAGTCATCAGTCACTCTCAGCTTTCACACTTCAGTAATTTTGGATCAACAGGAAATGGAGATCAATTGTGATTTTGCTAACTCAATAATGACTCATCACTCAACTCCCCTTAGCCTTCAAATTCGTCTGTGAAGAGACATGACAGCAAGGCCAAATTAAAAATAGCAACTCTGTCTTGCACACGTTTAACACTCAATTGTCCTTCGGATTTGCTATGGATTGCAATGTATTCAGGTGTCTTGACATATCACCACACTATGACCATCTTCCTGATCTGCCTGTCAGATTCTAAATCTAGTTACAATGGGGCTTGCTTAGCTTAATTAGGAGAATAATTGAAAGATACAATTACATAAACCTACTGCATGCATTCTGCAACATCTGTAACCCAATTTGAACATGTCTAAGTAAGAGTTAACTCTGCCTACCAGTGCCCCTAGCAAGTGACAACAAATCTTCTATTCTTTATGAGAATACTCTCTAATCATTAATTTCTTTCTGCTTACATAACCTCCATGCAAAAAAACCCACATTTGCATGAAATTAAAAGTCAATAAAAAACAATTATTTATAAAAATAGAAAATCATTTTCTACAAACCACTTAAATGCATTCTCCTAAAAATAAACTTAATTAGAAATCTAACATGAAATTGTAACAGCATATATTAGGGCAAATGCCTACTGTAATTTAAATAAAAATAGTAAGCGTATAATTTACACCAAAAAAAGTTTGGACTGGTGAATTTAGTGCTTAGTGCTCTCTTCAAGCCACCCTTTGCTGAAATACTAAGATAGCTTTTACATTCAACAGCTGCTTCTGCAAGTGCCTCATTTCAGTTTAGACAAATGGTTTAGTTCAAGAAGCACTTAATCCCCAAATTAAAAAGGGCTCTTGCACACAAACCTGTGACACATTCAGTAGGTAAGGTCTATTATTGCTAAGCTTTTGAGAAACAATCACAAACTATTTTTTTGTTGATGAATATTGAGGCTCCGAATAAATGTATCCAGGGCATCTAATTATTTACATGAAGGTGCAGAAACGGCAAATGCTATTCTTTGGCCTAAAAACCTCTACTTTCCAAAAAGGACGTCTTTTCAAATCAAGGTGTTCTAACAGCTGTCAACCAATTAAAAAATCCAGCTAAAATTATGCAACATGAAAAATGTGCATTTAAAGCCAGCTCTTCCTGCTTGTTCTTAAGTCACTATGAAAATTATTCTGTCTCAATGAAAGAAAAAAAAAATTAAAATATGCCAATAGCGCTCTGAGGCCTTCATACCAAGGAATAAACAAACTTTGAAGGACAAATTGGACCAAAATTCATGACATTTCCACCAGAAAGTTACAAAGCTACAGAGTTGTAATGTCCTGTGGAAGAGTTGTGTAGTTGTGTAAAACTATTATCAAGCCCTCTACAGCATTCATTGATTCCTCTTTGCTAAACAAACTCCTCATATTTCAGTAAAAATAATCCAGATGCCTTGAGAGGATGGCTGGATTGTAACACACAAATTCACAGCCATGGCAATAAGAAGCCCCTGTTTTTGCTGGTAGCTACCCCTTTCCAGCAAGGGGTGAGCTGCAATGCTGCAACCCAGAGCCGATGCAGAGAAGCTTTCACTCCCATACCAAGTGTTCCCTAAACCAGAGGAAGTGCTTCCCCTTCCAGCCCCAGAGTCCTGCATGGTGCACAGCTAGCTATGCCATCGAAACCACTTTTCATGGCACAGATAGGAAAAGCACAGAGTACTGCTCATTGTAGAATGTGTTAAAGCAACAAATTCTTTTCCTTCTCCCTCGCCTTGTTCTCAACCACACAATCTCACCCCCTCCAGCTCTCATCACGCCCAGTGTAACTCACTGAGAGGAGTGTAAATCAGCTGAGAGGAAAATGAACTCAGATGACTGGAAGCTGGCCAATCTAAAGCCCATCCACAAGAAGGGGCAGACGGATGAACCTGGAAACTACAGGCCTGTCAGCCTGACCTCAGTGCCAGGGAAAATCATGGAGCTGATTGTCTTGGGGGCAATCACTGCGCACCTGAAGGATGGCCAAGGAATCAGGCCCAGCCAACATGGATTTAGGAAGGGCAGGTCCTGCCTCACCAACCTGATCTCCTTCTATGATCAGGTGACCAGCCTGGTGGACGTAGGAAAGGCTGTGGATGTAGTCTACCTGGACTTCAGCAAGGCCTTTGACACTGTCCCCCACAGCAAACTCCTGGCCAAGCTGGCAGCCTGTGGCTTGGACAGCAGCACTCTGCGCTGGGTTAGGAACTGGCAGGAGGGCCGAGCCCAGAGAGTGGTGGTGAACGGTGCCACATCCAGCTGGCAGCCTGTCACTAGTGGTGTCCCCCAGGGATCAGTGCTGGGCCCCATCCTGTTCAATATCTTTATTGATGATCTGGATGAGGGGATTGAGTCAGTCATCAGTAAATTTGCAGATGACAGCAAGCTGGGAGCAGGTGTTGATCTGTTAGAAGGTAGAAGGGCTCTGCAGAGGGACCTTGACAGGCTGGACAGATGGGCAGAGTCCAACAGGATGGCATTCAACAAGTCCAAGTGCCGGGTGCTCCACTTTGGCCACAACAACCCCATGCAGAGCTACAGGCTGGGGTCAGAGTGGCTGGAGAGCAGCCAGACAGAGAGGGACCTGGGGGTACTGGTTGACAACCAGCTGAACATGAGCCAGCAGTGTGCCCAGGTGGCCAAGAGAGCCAATGGCATCCTGGCCTGCATCAGGAATAGTGTGGCCAGCAGGAGTAGGGAGGTCATTGTACTCCTGTACACAGCACTGGTTAGGCCACACCTTGAGTACTGTGTCCAGTTCTGGGCCCCTCAGTTTAGGAAAGATGTTGAATTGCTGGAGCATGTCCAGAGAAGGGCAACGAGGCTGGGGAGAGGCCTTGAGCACAAGCCCTATGAGGAGAGGCTGAGGGAGCTGGGACTGTTTAGCCTGGAGAAGAGGAGGCTCAGGGGTGACCTCATTGCTGTCTACAACTACCTGAAGGGAGGTTGTAGCCAGGAGGGGGTTGGTCTCTTCTCCCAGGCAACCAGCCCCAGAACAAGAGGACACAGTCTCAAGTTGTGGCAGGGGAAGTTTAGGCTTGAGGTGAGGAGAAAGTTCTTCACGGAAAGAGTTGTTAGATATTGGAATATGCTGCCCAGGGAGGTGGTGGAGTCACCATCCCTGGAGGTGTTCAAGAAGGGATTGGACGTGGCACTTGGTGACATGGTTTAGAAGTCATGAGGTCTTGGGTGACAGGTTGGACTTGATGATCCTTGAGGTCTTTTCCAACCTTACTGATTCTGTGAACTCTTCCACTCTCTGAACATCTCAGCAGTTACAATGCTCACCAAGCTGTGTGGTGCAGCAGACACGCTGGAGGGAAGGGATCCATCCAGAGGGACCTGGACAGGCTGGAGAGGTGGGCACAAGCCAACCTCACGACGTTCAACAAGACCAAGTGCAGGGTCCTGCAGCTGGGTCGAGGCAATCCCAAGCACAAATCCAGGCTGCGCAGTGACTGGCTAGAAAGCAGCCCTGAGGAGAGGGACTTGGAGGTGCTGGTGGACAAGAAGCTCAACATGAGCTGTCAGTGTGCACTTGCAGCCCAGAAAGTCAACCAGGTCCTGGGCTGCATCAAGAGAAGTGTGGCCAGCAGGTCGAGGGAGGTGATTCTCCCCTTCTACTCAGCTCTGGTGAGACCCCACCTGGAGTACTGCATCCAGTTCTGGAGCTCCTATTACAAGAGGGATCTGGACATGCTGGAAGGTGTCCAGAGAAGGGCCACCAGGATGATCAGAGGGCTGGAGCTGCTCAGCTGTGAGGAGAGACTGAAAGAGTTGGGGCTGTTCAGTCTGGAGAAGAGAAGGCTCCAAGGTGACCTTCTTGTGGCTTTCCAGTATCTGAAGGGGGCCTACAAGAAAGCTGGGGAGGGACTTTTAAGGATCTCAGGTAGTGATAGAACTAGGGGGAATGGAATAAAGCTGGAAGTGGGGAGATTCAGGCTGGACGTGAGGAAGAAGTTCTTCACCATGAGAGTGGTGAGAGCCTGGAATGGGTTGTCCAGGGAGTGGTTGAGGCCCCATCCCTGGAGGTGTTTAAGGCCAGGCTGGAGGAGGCTCTGGCCAGCCTGATGTAGTGTGAGGTGTCCCTGCCCATGGCAGGGGGGTTGGAACTGGATGATCCTTGCAGTCCCTCTTCCAACCCTGACTGATTCTATGATGGTGCACAGCATCTCATAGATACACAGCCTAACACAATGTTCATGATTTCCCAGGCACCAGGCTCAACACCAATAAAGCCAGTCTTGGAGTCATGCTCTTCTTCTGCCAAGGCATCAAAGAGCCACAAAGCGTGCATATGACACCATCAGAAGGTTGAGTATTGGTGCAAAAGAAGAGTGGAATATATCCAACTAGGGTACACAGACATGTTAAATGAAGCATTCCTTCCTCTCCCCCTGCAAAAATCTGTGCACATGGCAATTGCATCCTCAGTTCCTCTGCTCTTCACTTCCCTTCCCACTTCGCTTTTTATAACAAGATTCATATCTCATCTCAGGACGTCTGGGCGAAGATGCAAGGATGTTAAACCAGAAGCGTGAGACACTGAGCAGTGGCAGCCATCCTGAGGCCAGAACAGTATTTTGATACCACAGTAGACAAGGTCTGTGGCCTTACAATAAGCACATATGCAACAAGCAAGCAAGCAAGGAAGCACACAAGCAAGCAAGAAACACTGGATAGCTGCACATTTCCATGAGCAGTTGCTCCTGAAGAAAGAAGGATCATGGAACAAACAGTGTCACAGCGCATCATTTTAGGGAGGCCAAACAATGCTCTAACAACCACAGCTTTTGTTTCATTCTAACTGCATGTGACACCAGGTAATCACAGGCCTGTGAAAATCTGGGGTTTACTTTCAGTCTAATATACTGATCAGCCAGCTGATTCCAATGCCCCCATCCTCATACCTGTGTTAAGAGTACAGTTTCTGAATGCCTGACAATGCACAGCTTCCCAGTGAAAGTGCCTTCTCCTAGATGACAGAGTCACACAAACATCAGAAGTCACATCAACGTGCTAAAACTAAAGGCCTTTAGACACCCATCAAGCACAGCATTCTCTGTATTTTACAAATGGGGTAGGAAATACAAGCACCCAGAGAAGGAGTACAATTTCTTCCCAACCCCTGCACACTGTCAGCTTCTGAAGCACGAGATGTATGTGATCACTCCCTATTTTAGCATCCATGACTACTGATGCTGTTGCTCACAAAAATTACTCAATCCCTTTTTAAAATCCAGTTATGGTATTTTAACTTCAGGGGGTTTTATGCTCAATTTGTAGATGGATAGAAGTGAATACACTGATAATATTTTGCTGTGGTTTAGTTACTCTTCATTATTTTTTTTTTTTTAATTTTTAAAGACCTTTGCTCTCAATTTATACTTGTCAAATCAGTTATTTAAACAAAACCAAATCTGGAAAGAAAAGCACATGTGAACACAACTGTGCAGCATTATGATACACTATCTGATTCCTGCAATCCAATTCTCCTGCTCTCAAACACTGCAATGTACTGCAGACAAATTTAAAAATAAAGTCACTGATATCAACTACAAAACCACCAAGAAAATCCTCAGACAGTGTTGGCTTACCCAGTGGAATGTGTAATTCTTGTCTTCATACTATCGCTTTCTTTCATGAAAAATACTGGAAATATCTTTTTGCCAGGTTAACCAACTCTGACTTCAATCTTGCTGACATTTGTTAAGTACAGCTGAATAAGTCTATTCATATGCAAATGATACAATAAGCCCTGCATAGCAGCACTTGCAGAGACTCCCTCGCAGTGAAGAGCATTTACTCTGCACAAGTCTAATCTGCAGTGATGTATCTGATATGAAATGACGCCCAAAAAGTACAGTCCCAACAATTTACAGAAGGCATATTTTCAGCCTTGATGTTGTCATTTTGGGTTTTTTTTTCTGTTACTTTGTGAAGTATTTTTAAATATTAAAGAGATGAAAGAATTGAGAACTGAGATTGCATCTGTTGCTATCACAATTTATCCACAGTTCATGTATTTATACAGTGGAATCTCCAAAATAACACTGCATCTGTTAAGATGACAGTTCTTTTCCATGGGCTGCACTGCCTTATAGCAGTTACTCCAAAGCTACTGCTTTTGAAGTGGGGATGGTGATCCACTCCAAATTCTTTTTTGTAATTTTCCTCAATTGTAAAGCTGTTGTTTCTCAGTATGGCTTGGGAATGACAAAACCTAACACATCTCATCAGCGGGCATTCGGCACTAAAGCCTTAAGGCTAATGGAACGTGTTTATTTAAACAATGAACTACCAGAAAAGATACACAAAACAAACCACGTAAAAACAGATGTCCATTTCACACACGTTTCTGCAGAAGTCTGGAACCATACAGCAACGCTCAAACACATTTCTATGTCTGTGCCTTGTTTCTGTAGGGTAACAACTGAAACAACTTTAAAGGACTTTTGTTCCTTCACTGATAACACTGGCCATATTTTAGAACCACAACTCATCAAAGCACATGAAAGTTCAAATTTTAAAAGGGACTCTCAAAACCTCATTTAAGTATTAAATACATGTTATGTGCCTCTTGCTGAGACATAGTATCAACGAGGTAGTCAGCCTACTCCAACGGTTTGCAACTTCCCTCAGTCGCTGTACCTCTCAACTCTGATGAAGAAGTACAAAGTACACACAATAACAGCAACTTCTTTGCACATCTTAGCACAGCTGGATGTTCAGTCCCTCCACACTTGCAAAGAGACATGGCATTTGCAAGTGACCAATAAAATGCACATACAAAGAAAAAAGCTTCAGTCACAATGAACTGAAAAATATTAGCTGCCATCAATGCAGAATCACAAGCTGCTTCCACCTGCTGGGGATACAGAACCAGAGAGAAGCAGCAGCCAAAAATCCTGTCCTGGCAGCCAGGCATCATCACAACTCCAGTGGGCTCCCCCCTCCATCCCAGTGGATCAGTGGATCTGTGAACTCCTAGAGTCTGTGCCATCACCATGTTAAGTGCCTCTTAACATTGGCTCTCAGCTAAAAGAAAGCTAAAGATACCTGAAAGCTTACCAAGAACAATCAACTTCATCACTATTTTGAAAAACAAACCAAATCCCCAGTGGGATACATGAAATTTGACTGAAGAAGGCAATAGTAACGATTTAACCACACATCAAAAGCCCCAGGAGAAAGCCACAGAAACACCACAAGAAGATTAATTTCTGCACTGGCAGAGGGCACAGGATAGGACAAACAAGGTATTTTCATTGTGATTCCAACTCTAACACTACAGCCAAATCCTACTCGAAGACCAGCTGGGCCCTGCAAATAGACATTTGTTCCAACACTGCAGTGCCAGTCCCTGCACCCTTCCCATGAGGTGTCTGCCATGTGCTTTCAAGCCTTTCGAGGTACATACTACTCACACACAAGGACTCACAGGGATGTAGCAAAGGCAGCAGGGAAGCAAAATTACTTGTTTGTAGAAGGACAAAATGTGGAGAAGACTCTAACCTGAAGCCAATGCAAATAATGAGGAAATCACCCCAGTAAGATCCAGAGATAAAGCCTTTCCAAAGACCAAGCCAGTTCTCTTTTAAAAGCTTGGTTATAGACTGTTTCTAGGAACAGGTGTTACCAGACCCTTCTCCAAAATGCTGTATCCATTTAAGATGTGAATTATCCATCTCTATCAGAAGACCTTCCACTTTCAGAGAAACCTTGCATTCTTTTAGAGGGCTGCTCTATCACACAATTTCAGGGTTTTTTTACTATAACATGAACTATTTTGGAAGCTTGCTACTCAAATATAATGAGCTGTCTACAAAATCAGGAAAACCAGCACTGTATCTGTTTATGTTTGGGGAAGCTGGCTTTGCATTTAAGAGATCTGGAATTATCTTTCCTCACCAATAACCTCCAATAACAGCTCAGCTCTTGTGAAGTCTTCCCATGCCTAAATATCAGCAATACTTCCCCATGTGAGTACTGTGACCCACAAGCAAACCAAATAATGTCCCACTAAGTACAAGGGGAAACCTCCTACTACCTTGCTAAAACACTTCTTGCAAACCCACAGCAACGCTAACACAAAACAGTAAATAGAACTATGTGATGCTATCCAGAGCTACTAGAAGACCCTTTCCAGGTCTGAGCTTAGAGAAGTTTCAGCCCATAAATGCTCTCCATGTTTCAGCAGATATGTGTAACTACACACAACATGAGCACCTTTAGTCCTCCTCACCACTTCATCTCGTCTTACATAAGAGCTGCCACTACAACAGTTTGAAGAACTCCATACTTGCGAATCACACATTCAGCTGCAGCTACCTACAGTATTCCAGTAGTAACAAATGGAAGAGATACTTCAAAGAGCACATTATCCTAGCTCTAATTTATGCATGCTCCCTCTTACCATAAAGCCATTTATTTTAAACCTGTCAGATATACTTGTATTGTAGCATCATGAATAAAAAGTAATCTGTGTAAATCAAGTTTATAAACTTAACAGCAGGTACAGTACCTTTCATTCAAGCTGACTGCCCTATGATAAAGTACAAGAGATCTTTGACCACTTCAGCATGTATTCATTTCATGTGTTCTGAACTTCAAATAATTCTTTGCTTCTTCCAACCCAGCCCTCTGCTATTTTAACAGCTTTTTCTAAATAGCTGCTTAAATGAGCAGTGTACTAATATATGAACTCTTAAAAAAAAATTATAAAACTTCTGGAAACAATCAGTAAAAATTACCAACTTCCCACAAAACAGCAGGAAAAAAAAAAGCAGGTGAAATCTGCCTCTTTCACTAAGAGCTCTGAGTTATCTGCATTTACCAGATGTTGTCCCTTTGTGACACTGTTCCTCCTCCACAGGGAGAAGGCATGTTCAGCAAAGAACTCCAAAAAAAGCCCACCTGTTAAGAGAAAGTGTTTAGATCAGAGCTGATGCTCACACCTTTGCTCACAAGTAAACAGAGCTATCTTTACAGCATGTAATGGCACCAGTAAGAGGTTTGCAGATAACACTGGTCCTGACTGTGCACAGAGCTATTTCAACAACATGTGCCTCACTGGCAACATCACAAATGAGCTCATTAGGTCACTGGACTTGCCCAAAATACACACCTTCACAAACTAAGTATTCAAAAAAAAGGACACACACCTATTTTTTTAAACCATTAAAGCACATAGACATGCAGTTTTTCATCTGTATAACATACATTTAAGTCAACAGCACAGCATCAATTTCTTAAAGCAGAACCTGGTTAGCACTTCAGTGACAATCTTAATGTGAATTACTGCTCCAAGTTTTTACTCAAATTACTCTGTACTGCTACAAAAGCAATACATTTACTGTTCTACCAAAATATTTACCAGTGGATTTGTTCCTCCAGATGATTAATCTTCGGTTTTCCAAGTGGAATGACTTGGCCTACCCAGTTAGAAATGACTTCACACCTCAAGAAAGTACCATCTGGGGAACCACTGCAATATACAGATGATTCTTTCTGCTCCTACCATCAAGTTTACAAAACCAAAACAAAACCAAACAAAATACAAAACAGACCAATAGAAATGTGTATGTCTGGATATTCCAAAATTAATAAACAAACAAAATTGTAGTAAAGCTTATAATATGCAAATCAATATATAAATAAATAAGTTTTGCCTTTCAGCACATTTTAAATAATCTTGTGCCATAACAGCATCTTCTCGAGGATATCAACACTGAGGAAGTTAATTGGAATCTTGAAAGATATCCTAAGGGAACTGCTCATATTTAGTATTTGCAAAGGTTAACAAGAAAGACTTTCAGTGTTAAATGCAAGTTAAACCTTCGTAACACACCACCACGCTAACATCACTTTTGCCAGAATGCATCTGCTTAATTAATAAGGCAAACTATTATCAAACTTATTTAGCAAAAAAAACCCAAGTTCTGCCTAAAAGATCTAGAGCCCATTTTTGAGTTTGAGGACTACACACAGATCTGTTTGCAGAGCACAGAAATAGATGAATGAACGCTCCAAGCTGCTAATCGTTTGCTGGTCTCAAAGTTTGTCTCAGGCTGTTCTGGACACAAAAAAGACAAATATAGTACTATAGAAATCAGTCCCGATTGTACCTGTCATGACTTGGCTAAGAGGGAAAAAAAAAAAAAAAACAACTGAAAAAAGACACATACAAGACAGGCTGGCTAACAACCACAAATGTGTCTTCATTAGCTCCTGTTTGTTGAGTTCTGCTTTTATACCATAAAAAAATTTTTGAAACTATTCTAAGTGGCTTTCATAAATCATAAAAACTAATCCAACTCACCTACGCAAAGAAGCTGTCTATACAATTTACAGTGATAGAAAAATTACACACGTCAAACATATCAAAATACTAAAACAGTATTTCTACCTTTCAAACACATCACTGCGCTCCTGAAATCTTTCTGAACATGGAACTCTCAAAAGCAGCATGTTCCATTACCACCCAGAAACCTTAAAAGCTCAGCTCTGTCAGAAAGATGTTTAGCAAACTGAAACAAATCTGCAACAACTTTGAGTAATTGTCTCAGGATTCTCACAATTAAACTGCAGCTTTTTCAAGATTTTAGCATACACTATAGTTTTCAGTAATAAATTGCACTCCACCCCTTCCTATGTCTGCACTTACATAAAAATAAAAAGCAGTTGCAACTTGATAACACCACAAAGCATTTCCAAATGTCAAAATTTTCCAATGAAATCTGAAAAATAATCTATTTAATTTCATAAACCAAAGTTGAAAGAACTTTTTCAGAAAGATACTATTGCTCCTCAGTCATCACTTTTTCAAGAAAGTAATGCTCCTGAGGTTCATTAATTTAACTACATTTTTAAAAAAAGCTAATTTCTCTAGATTATATAATTTAATTCAGTACATTTGATAAATTATGAACTATAGGACCATTACAGATGATGCGCTAGAAGTTTTCTCTGTGGGATCATAAAGTTAACATCACATGAGAAAAACAGGTTTCCCCCTTGTACTATTTCCTCTTTCTCAAAGTTCAGGACCATAAACAAACTTCTCTCCAATGAAGTCTGCTCACGATTCATGCAGATGAAACATACATACAATATAATTAATCATGTAACAGAACTGCCTCTTCTGGTCTCACTGAAGTAATAGTTTCAGTGATCACTAGAAAATCTACTTCAGAGTAGTAAAAAGGAAACAAAAAATACAGGGGCAGAGAAAAAAGTTTCAGTTAAACATGAACTGAAATTGTCCTTTCAAGCTAACAGATTCAACCCTAAAATGTATTTTAATTCTAAATGTTAGATGGTTTTTAAAAAAATTTAAAAATTTTAAATCTCCTCAATGGAAACATTTTTCTCTAAGATTTTCTTAGTAAATGCTAGTTCGGCATAAAATTAAAGTGTATTTGAGACAACTTTTCCTAAGGTAACATATACTGATAGAAATTATTTATCACTGAAAACAGACTCAAAAATCATCACATGGAAATTCCTGAACCAGATTTTGCAAGATGAAAACATTTCAGTGTGAGTGGAGCTGTGCTTTAACTCTACTCTAGACTTAGAGTAAAGGAACAACTGGTGAGGGAAAAGCTGACATAAAAACTAACACAAGAGTTGATCCAACCTGAACAATTTCCCTAACAAACCAAATAAATCATGCATTCTCCTGCACTGAAATTAAACCAATTTGTTTTCTCAATCTCTGCAGACCCTTCCTTTCCTCACTTCTCACAACATACTTGAGAACTAAGTTAAATTTCTTCACGCAAAGACTATTTCCCTCTCTCAAATGTTGATTCAGCACTGAAACTTCTAATACTCACTTCCACACCCATTCCTGTGCCTTCTCACGTTCTCAACACATTCTGTCTGATATTAGCTAAGTCACCACCATTTCCTCACCCCTTCAGTTCTGAGTCATGCAAGCCTTTGCTCCACTTCTGCTACGGAAATGCTCTGAAAGCACAATCTAACATGATCAAACAGTCAAAAGTACACTGCTCCTTCCAGTGGACTCCAATCACCATCACTCCCTGAACACTTTGCTCCTCTCCTCCTCCTGCTGAACCCAGCTGACACCAATTCCTTAAATGCTCTGGCATTTTCTATTCACAGCCTCAATGAGAGAGGGAATTATCCAAATCCCATTTAACAACATTCACTAACCACTAGGCATATATGAAAACTCTGACGTGAAGGCTAGGTGTGTGTAATGCTGACACTCAAGAAGGTCATGAGGGTTTTTACTAAGCAATCTGGGAGAGAAACTAAACACCAAGCATGAGCTACTGTTTATTAACATCAGAAACATAACATACAGCCTGGATGGACAAAAGAAATCTCAGAGCTAACATGAGCAGATCAGTCAAGATGTCTGAAGTATTATCAGACCCAAACTCATCATTTTTCTTCTGAATGCTTAGCCTTTTCCCTTTGTATGCACACAGTATGTTCATAGATATACACAAAGGTGAAAATCGTAACCCCATCATGCTTAAGGTGGAAAAGGAAGAAAACACTATGTTATGCTTCATCTTAAACCCCACCTCCACGATGAAATTCTCCAACAGTTGCAGCTTTACACATCAAAAGCACTGTTAGACCAGCACATACTTTATCTTAATGAAGGGTCTTATTTTCATTTTTGGGCTGTTGTAACTAAATCTCAGGGAATTCCCAGAATTTTTTGATGACCGCTTTCCACTGAAGCTACCTGCACTCTAAAGAGGTTTCTGTCATATAACCATGAAGAGATTTTATATAATTTAACACCAAAGGGATGGGTCGCTCCCTTCCAGTTGTAACTCCTTTGTATTCCTATTTAGGAATGCCTTGCTTGTTTGACCGAAAATGGAAGTGCCTTTTAGCTATGACACAGTATATATGAAAAACAAATAAAAATTAAGATTAATCTTCCTTCCACTATTGTGGAGAGAGAGAAGAATATGAAGAGATGCAAAACATCTGCTCTAGAGATCATTTTTCCCCCTAACAGCAAAATTCTTTCAGCAATAACTTGTGAAAACAAAGGCTATTAAACTGTAAACTACAAAGACGATCTATTAGAGACAGTATTCAGCTAAGACAAGTTTTTCAGCATATATTCCTCCATTTAAATGACTAGATCTTCGGAAGAAGAAATTTCATTTGGGAGGTTCTTAAATGGGTCATTTTAGCTAAGTGGCAACCACAAACACTTGGGACTGGAACTTAAAATACTAGCGTACTGCTCCTGTGCTGTTTTATTGACAGAGCTGGGCGAGCATTTTTATTTCAAAGTGTTCTGCACCAGGTAAGACAAGAAAAAAAATAAACCTGTAAGCATGTATCCTAGCACACCGTATCTCCTCCTCCTCTCCTGTTTCTCCATGCTACTCAATCCTTTGTAAGCCCTTCCCCGAAGAAGGGCACAGGGAATTGGTTTTTAAACTCAGAGATAAACCTCTCGCAAAAACAACTCTAGCCAAAAAGTTCAACTCGTGAACATACGACTGTGGTTCTCCAGCCCTAGCTGGCCCTACCACTACAACACCAAAGCCTAAACTGGGCCTTAATTTGCAAGGAGTTAATTGGCATTCACTGGCTAATAAAACACAGTACTACCCAACATGCATTACAGATTCTATCCATGAGTTTCTTGCATACTTTTTTATTTTTGCAGTTAGCCTCATTGTCAGTACATCCAAAACACCTCCCTTTCTTTTCAGCTTGAAAATACTTTTACAAAAGCCTTTCTAGCTCCTAAATTCTTTACATTTAAAATAGAGAAAATTGATCCTTCTGTTCCCTCCAACATGTATCCTTTTGAAAGTGCACAGAACAGCAGCTCAAGGGGTAAACAGGAAAACACACGGCAGACGAAATAAAGCATCAAGATGCAATAAAGAAACATCCCTGCTTCTGCAGACACCGAAGGAGAGGGAACAGTTTTTTAAATGGTGGGGCTCCAAGGCATATTTACATTTCCCTGTCTACAGGGACTCTCCAGAAAACAAGGGGAAGGATAATTTCAAGCAAGAGTTTCTCAATCCAGAGAGAGCCCGACACAGCGGAAGAAAACCCATGAGCACCGGGATGATACGGTAATGATTGCAGTCTGATCAATCGCATCGCCAGCCATCCCTGCCCTCTTTATTTCCTCCTGTGCCCAAAGGGGGCGGGCACTGCAATACCACCACAGGTTTGAAAGGCACGAAAACAAAACTCGCGGTTTTGGCAATTCCCAGACAAGGCAGACAGACCAGGCGATCCACTGGCGATGAACGGCAAGAGGGACTCGGGCGCCTCGGTGCGCTGGGGACGCGGCTGCCGACAGCGCGACCGCGCACCACGCTGCACTCGCACACGCGGAGGAAGCTGTCCGCACGCTGCTAAGTGCATAAACCCTGCTGCTGCATGCAACACGGCTGCTTAAAAAACAAAAATCATCTCTAAGAATACAGCCCGGACGGGCATCGAACGCTTTATTTACGCACAAACGTAAAATATTAGCCTATGCATTTATTAAAAAAAAAAAATAGTAACAGCAGAGTGTGACCTTTAGATTGCGGGGTGCCATCGTAATTCTGTACCCCAAGCAGGGCGAGTGAAACCCTTCCACGGCAATAAAGCGGCAATAAAAGGCAAGGCGTTTATTTCCAGGAAACCTTCACTCACTATGGCAGGTTATTACACACAGCCTCCAAATATTGACAAAGATCAAGCTCCTTCCATGCGGGGAAACCAAGAGCAGCTCTTCCCAGCCTGCAAATGTTTACTACGCAGCTCGCAGCCCTGGATGCAGAGGTCTAAACACCGCGCTGGACTAGCGAAGGGGGTTAGGAGTAGGACGAGGGTCAGGCGGGAGAAACACAAAAGGGACGGGTGAGCAGGGCAACACGGCTGCCCACCTTCACGTGGGGGGCTGTGGCCCTGCCAACCCCCTTTGTCAAACCAGCCCAGTGAGAGAAGGGATGGAGATGTGCAGCCCTGGTTTGATGAACGTGCCAGAGAAGCAGCTGCGTAACAGGAGGAAAACACGCAGCTCCCCGCGGGCTGGGATGAATCCCGCTCTCCGCGGCGGGAAACCGCTGCCGGCAGCCCCTCACACACGCCCCCCCGAAACACTCCGGCATCCCCTCAAACACACACCCTCCAACACAAAAACATCCAAATACACATATGCAGAGAGGGGAGCCACACACACACACACACGAGAGCCCCTCGCAAGCACCTCCCCCTCCCAAACACACACACACACAGGGGAGCCCCTCACGAACACCGTATCCCAAACGCACCCACGCAGGGAGCCCCTCACAAACACACACACCCCCACGCAGGGAGCCCCTCACAAACACACACACCCCCCACGCACGGGAGCCCCTCACAAACACATACACCCCCACGCACGAGAGCCCCTCACAAACACATACACCCCCACGCACGAGAGCCCCTCACAAACACACACACCCCCACGCACGAGAGCCCCTCACAAACACACACACCCCCACGCAGGGAGCCCCTCACAAACACACACACCCCCACGCAGGGAGCCCCTCACAAACACACACACCCCCACGCAGGGAGCCCCTCACAAACACACACCCCCACGCAGGGAGCCCCTCATAAACATACACACACACATCCCCAAACACAGGCAGCCGAAGCCCTCCCACCCTCTCGGAGGTAACTCCTCACGCCCACACTGGGAACCCTTCCGCGGCTCCCTCACACGCCCCAGGGGCCCTATGGCGATCTGCTCCCCACCCGTGACCGAAACGCACCGTACTCACTTTCCCCATTTGTTGGCCACAGACAAAGTGCGGCGAAGATGAGCAGAAACCCCCAGACGACGGTGAGGGACCCTTCTCCAGCGCCAGACTTCATTCCTCTTTTTTTAATTGGACAAAATACTCCTTTCCGAAAACAAAACAAAAAAGTCCAAAAATGTTCGTTTTCTTTTCTCTCCACGTCCTCTAAAAATAATGAAAAAGGCAAAAGGCGAACGAGAAGCAGGATAAATAAATCCACGTTGCCTCAAGAAATGAAAAATACAAGACCCCTCGGACTGGCAAACCGGAGGGTTTCTGAGGTCCCTGGGTGTTGATCTTCCGGAGCAACCACACCAAAAATACACAGATATTCAAGATGCATTAACGGCAACAACAAGGCATGAAAGCCCCGGGGCGACGCTGTCTCCGGGGCGGCGGGGCGGGCTCTGGAGCGGGGGGCGCCGCCGTCTCCCCTCAGCGCTGGCGGCAGTGGTACATCGTGCACAGGAGTCGCAAACATGAGGCACATCGGAGCTGGCAGTCTGCATCTTCAACCTCCATTTTCACCGCACAGAGAGGCAGTGCGCACACAGACACAAAAACTGGGAGGGCGGCGGGGGGGGGGGGGGAGGGGAAGGGGGGGCGCGACCCAGACAATCTTATTACAAAACAACAACGGCTTCTCCGTCCCTCGGCGCGGGACCGGGGCTGTCCTGGCGGGATCCCCCCAGCTCCTCTCCCCGCTAAGCGAGGAGGGGGGTGGAAAAAAGAAAAAAACACCCCACGCACAACCACCACCCACAACAACAACACAAGTCCGGCCGGCTGCAGAGTCGAAATGCGAAATTTGGAAAGAAAATGAATTAAAAAGGCTTCCCCCCCACCTACTCCTCCTCTTCCTCTCCTCAGCGCCGCTGCCACAGGCTCCTTCTCCAAAAAGGGGAAAAAAAAAAAAAAAAAATCCAGGACACACACACAAAGCAGCAGCAGCAGAGCGAGCGGAGCGGCTCGGCTCAGCACTCCGCCTCCTCCCCCCGAAGCTTTCCTCGCATCCTTCCGAGCCTCCTTGCCATCGCGCCGGGGGCAGGCGGGCGGGGGCGAGGAGGAGGAGGACGACGACGACAACAACAACAACAACAACAACAAAAACCACCCAGCGAATTTGTAAATTCTTTTCCTTTTTTTTTTTTTTTTTTTTTCCTCCTTCTCTTTTCCCTCCTCCTCTGGGTGTGCGCGCGCTGCAAACCTTCCCCTCACGCTGCCCAGCCCAAGGAAGGGGGAGGGGGAGCCGGGAGGAGGGGGGTGGGGGGGGTGTGGCGTGTGTAAGCCGGGGGGGAGCGGCGGGGGGACGAGGAAGGCGATCCGGTTTGCTGAAGGTCAAAGCCCGGGAGCGCTTGTTGCGAAGGGTCTGTAATTCCTCCTGGGAGGGAAGGCGGCGGGTGTGTTGGGGGGGAAGGGTCTGCTGCTCCTCCCAGTTAATTCGCCGCTCGCTCGCAGCGAGATTTGCAGCGCTCTGCTGCGGCGTCTTCCCCCCCCCACCCCTTTCTCCTCCACCTCCGCGATGGCTCTCTTTGCACGACGGAGAAGGAACGCTGGTAAACAACAGCCTCGGCGTCGCTCCGCCGCGCCTGCCCGCCGCTGCTTCTCCTCTCTCCGGCCGCACGGGGACGGGGCTCGCTCCCGCGCGCACGCACGCACGCTCCCTCTGTCGCGCGGAGGCGCGCTCCTCCACCGCCCCACACCCCCCCGCCGCCCGCGCGGGCTCCCCTTGCCCAGGCGGCGGCGGCCTCGGCGAGCGCGGAGGCGGCGGCGGCGGAGTGCGAGCGGGCGTGAGGTAAAAGCCGGAGAGGTGGTGGCAGTAGTACGGAGCGGAAGAGGGAGCGTTCGGCAACGGCAACAGCGCGGGCTGCTGTGGCCGAGGGGCTGATACCGGGCCGGGCCTACTGCTTCTGCTCCTTCTCCGGCGTCCGAGCTAACGGAGAAAGACAGCGGCAGAGCTGGGGGCGCTGAAGGAAAGCAGGGCGGGAGAGCCGACGAGCGACCCCTTGCTAGAGGAAACACGCCTGTCTTCTGAAATTAAACATGTAGACATATATATATGTAAAGGAAGGGACCGAATTAGGAGCACGGATAAACATGGAGCTTTGTTTTCGCATGCTCTATTTATTTATTTATTTACGGCGTTTAAATCCAGTCAGTCTGGGCCGATCACCGGAGAGCACAGGCAGAGCCTGAGCCCTCGGCTTGTACGGAAGGGAGGGAAGGGAATGCCAGGGCTTGGCGCACCTGAGGCAACAAACGGCTGAGCACATCCCCTTCCATGCCCACAGTCCTTATCGAACGCTCCAATATTGCCGGTTCCACACGCATTTCTCCCTGTCTGCTCAGGCCCCAAGTGGGGAGGGACTGGATCAGTTAAAGCAGAAAAGGTTTGGGCTTTTCGGGATCGGAAAGCGTGGCCCGCGTTCCCGCTGCTTCACCTAAGCTCCTAGTAGCCGTGCTGCACGGCCTGTGGGTGTCCTGAGTAATCACAGATTTGTTGCAATGCTTTGGCATGGGGAGATACCAGAATGATGCTGAAGTAGAATACCGCAGACAACTGTGAGCATTACCTATATTTTAGTTAAAAAAAGCCCACAACCAAACCTACATTAAGAAATATGCAAATGCCACATTATTACTGCAAGTGTCAAAATTATGTTCAATTCTTTCTGAGCATCATGTACTACAATAACCTTCATTTATGTTACTATATCGTTTTCCACAACCTTATACATTTTCCTTCTATGTCTTTTTTTATACCACTTGCTTCATCAGAGCAGCCAAGAATTATTGTCTTAGTTACACATGAGCTCTCATACCCCTCAAGAAAAATTAAAAGGCTTTATTCTGCATCTCAGATGTTAGGGGGGAAATAATCATGGAATGCAACAGGGCAGAGTTGTCACACATGCACATGTCCAGGATCATGTCAATAGTTCAATAATAATAAGTCAGAGCGCAGGTGCATGTCCATTTGGTTGGCAGCACAGCCCTTTTGAGACTCAGTTTAGGAAGGTGTGTCCTATGACATATAGGACTGTCCTGGACTGCCATACATGTAGCTACCATAGACTTTGTCAACTGCACACAGGCTTTCAAGGCTTCGGTTAAATTTGACCAGAAAGATCTTCATGTCCAGTAAATTTGTACTCTTGCTGTATACAGCTGTGGCTAATAATAGTGCTGGACTCTGAGCAGAATAATTGTCCTCTGTGTGTTATAGTGTCGATGCAGCATAAATTGTAATGGTTTATTTACGAATTAATGTATTGTTGCACAGAGCTGAAGTGGGAACTGAGTGTCAATCATTTATGATTCTGCTGTCATAAAAAAATTTTGTTATGGTAAAATAGCCTTTCTTTCATTACTTTGATGAATAGGGTAAGTCATGGGCAAGCACATTGGACTGGATGCCATACAAGCAGAGAACAGAAAGATGTGCTGTGTCTCCAAAGACCTTACAGTCTCATGAACACAGTACTACAGGTGTCATAACATTATTTCTGGAATCTGTCAGATTCTTTTAAAAGGAAAACAAACCAAACAAAAACATTTGTAGTAACAGGCCACTGTTGGAACTGTGCTTCCCGTCCTCCTGAGCCGCCAGTGTGAAATTCATAAACTGGAATTATTTGGCTGAATTCTGCCAGGATGTCTTTATCTTTTATGCTCTGGAGGTACATGGGAAAAGCTGTTTATCTGTGAATGCTGAGATGCCCATAGCTCTGTACTCTTAAGAGGACAGCTGTGCCCAGTGTTCAGTTGTCCTTCATGCGTTCGGTGGCTTTCAGTGCCAGCTGTGCACATACATGTGCTCAGCTTCAGTGCACACTTCTAATCAGATTCAGCTCCTGTATGTTGGCATCTTCCTCCAAGAGTGGTCCTGTTACTTTCAGTGGAAATATTTAAGTCAGGGCTTTTCAGCATGTACCACTGTGTCATGGTCATATCTTTGACCATGAAAACCCCACACAAACTGTACTGCATGCACAATTTCAGAATTAAAGAGTTATAATTTGGACAAATCAAAGTTAATCTTCATGGTAATGTGCGAAGGTGCTTCATGGTGAAATCTAACCTCTTTTCAGTGCTATGCGCCTCTGCTTTTATCTACAGACCTGTGCGAAGGAGCTTGATATAAAGGGTGAGAAGTTTTTATTTATCAGGAACCTGGATCTGGCATCCTGTTCCAGACTGAACAATATCAGATCCTAAAAGCAGCTTGAATGGCTTAAACCTTTCTTTGTATTGAGAATGATTCAAAACGCTTTGTTGGAACTTCATAACAAGAAAACAAAACTGATCAAATATAAAAACACCCAATCCAAAAGGGAAACATTTCAGCCAGTGGATTAAAGAGGTGGTTAAACTGCAGAGTTCCTGTAGATCATGGTCTCCCCAAGTCTATCTGAACACATTAAGGATGTGTTAGGAGAAGGCTTCTCAAGCTGTGGCCATTTGCAGGCTTCACTGAGATTTGGCAAAACCACCCCTCGATTCTTTTTCAAAACCTGTTTATTTTGTCAGTCATTCTCTCAACTTAGACCTCATTGCCCTTGTCCTGCCTGCTGCATCTTGCCCAGCAGCACAGCTATAAAATGAAGCAGTGCCGTAGCAATTCACTGGAGTCCCGATCCTTGGCAATGTCTCCTCCATGAGGCTACTGATACTAAGTAGAACGTTTGAAAAATAAGGTAAGCACTCTTCACTATATATCATGCATTTAGATTTGCACAAAGGTTTTCCCTCTTTCCTTTTGTACTTTAAAGTATATAATTTTCATTAGTGTAAGAAATCATTTTGTCATGACTCGATCTTCCCTCATGGTAGAAAATGACTTTCCTCTCTGTCTCATTGGTTCTACAATTATTCCTCCTCTCTGATGGTGCTGGGCTTCATGCGTCCTCTTTTTCCACTGCTGATTTACGGTCCTTGAGATAGACAGGTGGACAGAAAGAAACACATGAATTCACACACACACACACACACACACATTTCACTCTCTAGGGTGTGATGCCAAATGCCACCAGCATACCTGTGACCTGTTTAAAATGCCACTTAAGTGGAAAATTCAGGAAGTGTGGCAGTAGGGGTGAAACAATGCAGTTAAAACAGCCACTGACTACAGTCTCTCAAAACGTATATCTGCCCAATGCAAATATCCTAATGCTCAGCCATATTTTAACAGCAGCCTTACCACTGCTTTCAGAGACCACCACTGGGCAGAAAGAGGCCTCATTATTTTCCCTGCCTTAGTGCTCATACTCCACATAGGCTTGAATAGACTTTATTTTGGCTTCTGCAATGCTTTCAGGGCAGACTGACACGAGCTTGTCATAACCTTTCAGCACCTGAACATTTTGCATTACCAGCATAAGGGGGTAGTTGAAATTCATTCTCCTGCCTTCTCCAACCATGTCAGCTACCCAGGACGAAGGTCAGCTGTTGCAGAACATTGCCTGTGTCTGCTGAGGTGCTGCTTCTTTGAAGGTCTCTGCTGCGCCTTGTGTAGCCTTTCCCTTGCTTCCAGCAGCAGAAAGCATCTATACCTCCAGCCACCTGCTCTTCTCCTCCTAATGTTGCCAGCTCATGCTGTTCAGGCTCCATTTCAGGCTGAACGTTTTTGTTGTAGGTAGGTGTGGGGAAGCAAGTGCAGGAAGGTAGGAATTCTGTCTGGGTGAGTGATACGTCTTTTGCACAGCTTGGGTGTGATTTGTACACCTGAAGGTCACATACAGTCCTTGGACATTGCTCCTTTTGCCCCAAAATCTCTATTTAAAAATGGTGTTTTGCAGGTTCATAACAAGCCTTTCCATATTAGGCAAAATGCAGATTGCCCACTTTTACCATCTTGTCCACATTTTGCCACTTTTTGCTCTGCTGTAAATTGCATCACATACAATGACCTTCACGAGCTTCCAACTGCAAGAAAATGCTGTCTCTTGGCAAAGGGACAGGAACACAGCACATACCTGGATGGACACTGGGTGGGCAGGTTGCTGTTAACTCCTCTGCAGTGGTTGAGGTGTCAGTAGAGCCTTTCCACCCACCAGCCATCTTTTCTTTCCCGGTTCTGCAGCAGTGGAAGGATAAAGAAGAAATTCTTTTATGGTGAAACAGTGGCACAGGTTGCCCAGAGAGGTAGTAGATGCCCCACACCCCTGGAAACATTTAAGGTGGTTGGGGGCACTCTGAGCAACCTCATCTAGTTAACGATGTCCCTGGCCACTGCAGAGGGCTTGGACTATATGGCCTTTGAAGGTCTTTTCCAACACAAATCATTCTGTGATGCTATGGTTTGGGTAGAAGGAATCATCTCACCATAACAGTGAGAAGGCTGAGCAGAATCCACACAGCTGCAGGAGACCATCCTCTTAAGACAAGTGGGGGGGGGAAGGAAAAGAAAAAGATTGGATATGTTTGATGTGTACAAGACTTAAATACCAAATTACTGATCAGACAGACCCAAGTGAAGTACGTTTCTCTGGTTCTGAGTGATTTATAATTCTCCTTGCCCTACTACTACTGCAGATAGTGGCTCAAGGTTGGTCCCTTCTGGAGCAAATAAAAAGCAAAAGGGAAACGGGGGTTGTTTATTACTTCTTTCCTACACACGTTCCTCCTTCAAACAAAGAAGTGTGCAGTTACATGGGCGATTTAGGGGCAGCAGCCAAGCACGAATAACTATAAAATTCATGTTTTAATAACAACAATAATAAGCACACAACAGCATTTATAACCCTAGTTACAGGCTTGAGATATCCATAGCAACAGTGGCAAGCGGTAAGTGCCATATATTTAGAGTTCCCGTGCACCTGCCTAAAATAGGCACCAATAAATTATGCTGATGTTTGTGCCTTTCTGACAGGGCTTTAGGAGGCTGGCGATGCACTCTGCCATCGCCTCGAGCCTCCGTGGCGTGGCACAGCCACGGCAGTTTTACTTCCCTCTCAAACCTCCACCTTCTCACCTTTGTCTCCCCACTGGTCTTCCTGAATGTGATAAATTAGTCAGAACAGTTATCTCGAAGGTGAGTGTGGCAGCATGAGACAGCAATAGGTGCAGGGGAACAGCTGCCACTCGCTTCCAGCATCTGTCGGCTTCCGTGCTCCAGCACCGTGGCTGTGGAAACGTGCCTACCGTTAATGCATGAATCTGTTGCCAGTAATTAGGGCTCTGTCCTGCTCCTATTGCAGATGGTGGCAAAATGATCACACTGTATATTAATGGCGTGTGTGTAAATAGTTTACAAAGAGTTAATGAATGACTGAGAGGTGTTTGAATACATGGCTAGTCAGTTGCAGAGATTGTTACAGAGTCCAACAGGTCAATCATGTGCTT